>NW_011494755.1:744138-762010 GCF_000754665.1 Bison bison bison | reverse complement strand
TTAATCCATTTTGAGTTTATTTTTGTGTATGGTGTTAGAAAGTGTTCTAGTTTCATTCTTTTACAAGTGGTTGACCAGTTTTCCCAGCACCACTTGTTAAAGAGATTGTCTTTTCTCCATTGTATATCCTTGCCTCCTTTGTCAAAGATAAGGTGTCCATAGGTGCGTGGATTTATCTCTGGGCTTTCTATTTTGTTCCATTGATCTATATTTCTGTCTTTTGAATGTTGAGTTTTAAGCCAGCCTTTTCACTGTCTTTCACCTTCATCAAGAGGCTCTTTAGTTCCTCTTCGCTTTCTGCCATTAAAGTGGTATCATCTGCCTATTTGAGGTTGTTGATATTTCTCCCAGCAATCTTGATTCCAGCTTGTGAGTCATCCAGCCCAGCATTTAACATGATGTACTTTGCATTTAAGTTAAATAAGTAGAGTGACAATATACAACATTGTTGTACTCCTTTCCCAATTTTGAACCAGTCCATTGTCCTGGTTAGCATTACAAAGCATAGTTGACATGGTCAAGCTTCTAGATTAAATAGCTCCATTTGCATAAAGTAGCTTTTTCCTGACCTGAAAAGTAGGTAGTAGATCTTAGTTATTAAGAGGTTTTCCTCTTGGGACTTCCCTGGCCATCCAGTGTTTAAGACCTCACCTTCCAATGCAAGGGATATGGGTTCAATCCCTGGTTGGGGAGCTAAAATCTCATATGCCTTGTGGCCAAAAAAAGAAAAAGAAAACATAAAGCAGAACCAATATTGTAACAAATTCAATAAAACTTTAAAAAAATGGTCCAAAAAAAAAAAAACCTCTTAAAAGATTTTCCTCTGCTTGGCTGCATCACTAACTAGCTGTATGACCTTGGGCTATTTACTTAAATTCTCTGAGCTTCATGTCCTTCCTCAGTTAAATAAAGGTAGTAAAAATTCCTATGCCATTGTGTTTCAGTGGCTGTAACAGTGTAAATACTCAATAAATGGTATTCATTATTATTATTAACCCTGTACATGCTCATGCTCAGTCACTTCAGTCATGCCGGACTCTCTCTACACTCCCATGCACTGTAGCTTACTGGGCTCCTCTGCCCATGGGATTCTCCAGGCAAGAATACTGGAGTGGGTCACCATTTCCTTCTCCAGGGAATCTTCCTGACCCAGGGATTAAACCTGTGTTTAACCCTATACAGGTTCTGCCAATCTTCAGGTGAATTAATTTTGGAGAGTATTGTCTGTGACATGCAGAAAAACCACTCACCAAATAATATGCAGACCTTGACACAACAGGTGCCTATCTCATCATAATTTAGAGTAGAAGACCATCTAATATCCACAGGAAGGAAAATCTGTATATATCATGATTTATTAAAATGCAACTATTAACATGCAATCGATTAACTTAATACATTCTATTATTTATCCCACTTAAGGAAAATTGCTCTTAGATATATGACCTCAAATCAAATTACTTTGCTTCTTTGTGACTCACTTTCTGCATCTTCAAAAATGTAAGAATTAAACAAGATATTTTATGTAAAACATTAAAAATATTGTCTAGTGCTATGATAAACTAAACATATGTTAGCTGTTAGTATATAGTTATTGACAATTAAATGTAACATTATTAGAGCATATTTGAAAAAAATGAGGGAAAATCACTCATTATTACACCTTCCTATACATTTTTGCTATTTTATCTGTCTTTCTCCATGTATATTCAAATTGTTAACATAATTCTAATCCAAGTGTGCTTATGAGCCATTTTGTAAAGGCAGACTACAAAAATGAGTCTACATTATAATCTTTGCATTAAAAGGTATTATATACACCTAGTTCCAAAGCATGAAGGAAACAGGTAAACTGCCTGGTCTGTTGGGCTTACCAGGTTTATTGGTTGATTTTCTTCCTTTCAAATTTGGGTTAATGTTGTTAGTGTAATACATATAAAAAGTTAATTCTTAAAACTTACACTGCTAGAAAAGCACTGACTCATGAAGAATCCCAAAGGACAAAACATGGTTTCCTCTACACTTCCTACCATCATCTATGCACTTGTGAGTGAAGGTGGTTAAGAAATTATTTCTTTTTTGATAACATATTTCATATCAGCCTTTTAGAACAGAACTAATGTATTTGAACAACAAATTCGAAAAGCAATTTCAAGGAGACCATTCACTGGAGCAAGGATATGTTTTCCCACAATATTCTCATCTGCTGTTGTGATTGTTCATCTGTCAAAAGCAAATTAATAAATATCTTAATCCACCTGGCAGCCACTGGTTACATCAATAGAATGACCTCTGTTACAAGTGTAGCTAAAGTGACAAGCTCTCTTCATGAATAACAGTAAATGTGTCTAGTGACAGATATTGATAATACCTTTTAAAATCATTTCCCCAACCCATTATAAGTTATCCTTTCCTGATTCTACTTAGCAGGTGCATTTATTATTAAATTTATGCTCCTTTATAAGAGCATATTTTTATGCTCTCATAAAAAGCAAATTTTTTCCCTTTATGAGAAGGGACTATCCTATAATGTCCTCTACTGTTTAAGTGCATTATATTTATTATATATTTTATTGTTAACAATAGCCTTTGAGATAATTATGTGCTTTTTATAGATGAAGACATGAAGGTTAAGCTGACATAGACAGTAACCAATATAACCAAGATATTAATACAGTCGTGATGGGCTCCAAAAATACATTATTTTTTCAACATAAAGATCAATAAACAATGTTACTTTTGAAATTGCATGATCAAATCTTTAAGTCTGAATTTTATAGTAAAAATAATAATGCTTTAGAGCTTTTAGGTTTACATAAGATAATGGTAGTTATATCAATATGGATCTCTCCATGTTCTCCAAAAAACCATGCAGATCAACAAGAAGAACAAAACTACCCCTGGCCTACATGTACAGCTTAACTAAGAAAGAATTCTATAAAAATACAATTTATCTGTAAGTATACAAGCTTCCCAGGTGGTGCAGTGGTAAAGAATCTGCCTGTAATGCAGGAGATACGGGTTCAATCCCTGGGTTGGAAAGATGCACTGGAGAAGGAAATGACAACCCGCTCCAGTCTTCTTGCCTGGAAAATCCCATGGACAGAGAAGCCTGACAGGCTATAATCCATGGGGTTGCACAAGAGTCAGACACAACTTAGCAACTAAACAAGTAATATAAACATACATTTGAAAATCTCAGGGTCTTCATAGTTCATCTTCAAGCTGAGAGTAAGGAGAAGACTGGGAAGAAAAAAAGAAAATACCGTATACACTCAAGACTCCTTAAATCAGATCCCTGTCCAGGTATCAAAAGGAAAGGACCTGAGAAATGTTTAAGACTGGAGACAGAAGTCTTGGGGGAGCATCATTGCTAGGGAAAAGCAGTTCTCGGGGGTTAAGTAGTAGAGGGAAAAAATCAAGCAAGTGTTAGAAATTAAGAGTCCTACAGAAAGAGGCATATATCAAAATGCAGAAGCATCAACCATTCTCTGCAAAAAAGGGATCCAACTATTTTAAAAAATTCACTGCACCGAAAGAAGAAGAATGTCCTGAACAAAGTAAACCATCCAAATCCTACACCTTACACATGACACTTCTGTTCTGGGGAATAAAGTTAATTAAAAATTAGCAGAGAGCAGACTACATACATACAAACGTACGGAGAAAAAGTTTCAAATCAAAACATTTCAGCTTATGGAAATCTTCCCCAAGAAACCACAAATCAGAGAAAGGCATAACATTTCAACTCAATTAAATATTCTAAAACAAATCTGTACAAATAAGGAATTTGTAACCAAAAATTTTACAGAAAAGAGCAGAAAGAAAGATTGTTGAATGCCTAAGAAAGTTGAAAAAGAAAGTTCATCTCTAAGAAGTTAAGGATAAATTACGAGAGAGAGAGTACAAGAGACAGTAAATTTTATTAAATATAAAATAAGAGGATTTCAGATCTAAAATTAAATAGTGTGCTAAGTCGCTTCAGTCAAGTCCGACTGTTTGCAACACCATAGACTATAGCCCTCCAGGCTCCTCTGTCCATAGGATTTTCCAGACAAGAATACTGAAGTGGGTTGTCATTTCCTTCTCCATGAGATCTTAGCAACTCAAGCATCTAACCAGCATCTCTAATGTCTCCTGCATGGGCAGACAGTTTCTTTACCACTAGCACCAGCTGGGAAGCCCAAAATTAAATAGAGGTTAGTAATAGAAAAGAGAAAAATAAATTCCAACATATTTAAAATTTAACCCTTAAAGAAAAAATGAAACAATACAATAAAAGTAATGTTTATAGTCCAAGAAAATATTCCAACAATAAAGCAAAATCTGAATCTCTATGCATACACAGCCCAGTGCGTAAGCTGAGAAAATTTACCAGAAACAGTTGGCTCTAAAACATCCTTTTTAAAAAGTGGATCTTAAAGATAAAAGGAAAAAAATCTTCAGAGAAAGCAAATAAGTTTAGCATCGAATTTACAGCAGCATACAAAGCAAAGCAAAACTGGAACTTTATTTTTGAAAATCTCTAGGAAAGAAATTGTGAGCCACTTGTATCCAACCAACTGTTCTTCAAGTATTAAGATCTATAAAAATATTTAAAAATATACAAGCACTGAAAGAATAACACTTATGAACCCTTTATAAGGAAGAAACTACATCCAATAACAACAACAACAAAAAATGGGAAATCTGTCAAATGGGCTTATTGTCAGATTGTCAGCTTTAAATATATTTATTTTTAGACCCAAGACAAAAAACAATATGCAGGACCAAGAGAAGAATAATACTATGTGAGCAAGTTTGGATGAAGAGAAAATAACACAACTTAACAATTGGAGGAGAAGAAAGAGAGAAAGGAAAATGTATAATAAAATTATTAACTAATGCATTATAAATACACAAAAGGCAAAATATACCACTTACGCACAAAGAACAAAGCCTTGAAATACATGAAGCAAAAACTGAAAGACCAGACAAATCCACAATTATAACCAGGGAATTCAGTAGTTCATTGTCAATAATTCATAGAGTAAATAAAGGTAAGATCAGTAAGGATGTAAAAGACTTGAATAGTATCAATCAGTTTTACCTAATTCAAAATTGTAAAACAGTGCGCTCAACAATAGCAAAATATTCTTCTCAAGTGCACACAGGACATTTTCCAGTCTTCTTGCCTGGAAAATCCCATGGACAGAGAAGCCTGACAGGCTATAATCCATGGGGTTGCACAAGAGTCGGACACAACTTAGCAACTAAACAAGTAATATAAACATACATTTGAAAATCTCAGGGTCTTCATAGTTCATCTTCAAGCTGAGAGTAAGGAGAAGACTGGGAAGGAAAAAACAAAATACTGTATGCGCTCAAGACCCCTTGAATCAGATCCCTGTCCAGGTATCAAAAGGAAAAGGACCTGAGAAATGCAGGTTAGATGTCTGAGTCGCTAAGATCTCCTGGAGAAGGAAATGACAACCCACTTCAGTATTCTTGTCTGGAAAATCCTATGGACAGAGGAGCCTGGAGGGCTATAGTCTATGGTGTTGCAAACAGTCGGACTTGCCTGAAGCGACTTAGCACACTATTTAATTTTAGATCTGAAATCCTCTTATTTTATATTTAATAAAATTTACTGTCTCTTGTACTCTCTCTCTCGTAATTTATCCTTAACTTCTTAGAGATGAACTTTCTTTTTCAACTTTCTTAGGCACTCAACAATCTTTCTTTCTGCTCTTTTCTGTAAAATTTTTGGTTACAAATTCCTTATTTGTACAGATTTGTTTTAGAATATTTAATTGAGTTGAAATGTTATGCCTTTCTCTGATTTGTGGTTTCTTGGGGAAGATTTCCATAAGCTGAAATGTTTTGATTTGAAACTTTTTCTCCTTATGTTAAGTTTGTATGTATGTAGTCTGCTGTCTCTGCTTATTTTTAATTAACTTTATTCCCCAGAACAGAAGTGTCATGTGTAAGGTGTAGGATTTGGATGGTTTACTTTGTTCAGGACGTTCTTCTTTTGGTGCAGTGAATTTTTTAAAATAGTTGGATCCCTTCTCAACAGTAACATATTCTTCTCAAGTGCACACAGGACATATACTCACATTGATTATGTTCTGGAATATAAAACTGGTCTCAGTATTTCTAATTGTATTCAAATCGTACAAAGTATGTTCTCTGACCACAGTGTAATTTAATTAAAAACAATTGACCAAAAGATCTCTGGAAAATCTCCTAATATTTGAAAATTAAATAATATATTTATAAATAGCCCATCATTGAAATAAAAAATCAAAAGGAGAATTAGAATACATCTTGCATTAAATGAAAGTGAAAGCATAACATATCAAAATGTGTGATGTGCCACTTAAGCAATATTTATGGATAAGTTATGGCACTTTAAGATCTCTAATTAATGATCTAAAAGGCCACCTTAAGAATATAGAAAAACAACAGGATATGAAACTCAATGTAAGAAGAACCAATATGTCACTTTGTACAAAAATTTCTACTGGGAATTTTGTTGTGATTGCATCCTAGCTGCAGATCAATTGGGAGAGAGTTACATCTTAATATTGAATCTTCCTATCCACAAACATCCATACTGATTTCCACAATGGCTCCACCTATTCACATTTCCATCAATAATGTGCCTTTTTTCCTGCATTCTTACTAATACTTGTTATTTCTTGTCTTTTTGATGATAGCCATTCTGACAGCTGTGAGGTGACGCCTCATTGTAGTTTTGATTTGCATTTCCCTCATGATCATGATTGGAGGAGGAAATGGCAACCCACTCCAGTATTCTTGCCTGGAGAATTCCATGGACAGAGGAGCCTAGTAGGCCACAGTCCATGGGGTCGCAAAGAGTTGGATGGGACTGAAGTGACTTAGCATGCACACACGATCATGATGTTGAGTAGCTTTTCAAGTGTCTCTTGAGCATCTATATGTCTAATTTGGAAAAAAAAATGTCTATTCAGGTCTTCTGTGTATTTTTAAATCAGGCTGTTGGGGGCGGGTTAATACTGAATTGTATGAGTTCTTTATTTTGAATATTAATCTTTTAATCAGATATAGTATTTGCAAATATCTTCTCCCAGTCAGTAGATTGTCTTTCATTTTTTGGTGGTTTTCTTCACTATGCAAAGCTTTGAAATTTGACTAGGTCCTATTTGTTTATTTTTGCTTTTGTTTCCCTTGCCTGAGGAAAAAAGATAAAAATATATATATATTGCTAAGACTGATGTCAAACATTGTATTGCCTATGTGTGTTCTTCTAGGAGTTTTATAGTTTCAGGTTTTACCTTTAGTTCTTAAATCATTTTGAATTTACTTTTGTATATGGTTTGAGAAAGTGTTCTAAAACCATTCTTTGCATGTACAGTTTCTGTCTTTCAATTTTGGATGTCCAAAGAAAAATGACATAAATAGGTTTAGCTGTGTTTATTTCTATCTATTAGTGGTGTATTTCACCCTCATAGAATGCTGAAGAGTCTTGTGGAAATTTTGAATTATGTACTTCTTAGATCATCTTTGTATATTCTCTAGGAACCTCTGGCATTGGCTTTTATATTGATTACATGTTATATTAGACTCCTTGGGAAGCTGCAAATTACATCACTTAAAATCTTCAATGCTTGTCTAGATTAGTCTGTTTTAATGTTTATCTCATAAAAGATTTTTCAAAGTTCACTGTAATGACTTATTTACATGTTTATATATGTGTGTGTGTGTGTATATCTTTTCTCTTAACTGTTGAAACTTTATGATTTGGAGAATGGTTAGCAGAGTAGAAGTCCCTAAAATACTTCTTTATTGTGAAATGAAATAAATTACCCTAAGAACTTAGACATAAAATCACCCTCTGCAAGAGTTTGCTAAGAATCAATGCCAAATTGAGTAACACAGGCAGGAACAGAAGTGATCAAGTCTAAAAGAAGGTTTATAGATGTGTTTCCAAGAAAAGCTTGGGAAACACTCAAAGCCAGTCATGGAAATCAGGATGTGTGCTTAAATTTGGACTGTGATTAAATAAAGCCTGGGATATAGATTGTCCTTGTGCTTCTTCACCAAAACTGACGGTCAATGTCCCCAGTAGCTGTCCTTCCTCCCAGGGGTCCTATTGAAGCTGCACTGTCGATTTATCAGTATTAGTTTGATATCACAAGTCAAGGCTGAATCTGGTAGAGCAAATACCTAGAGAAACCAGAAGCTATCTGAGCGTAAAAGGTACAAATGATCATGTTTAAGGATGAAAACAAAGTCAGATACACCATTTCAGCTATCAAATCCAGTAAAGGGATGAATGCATAAAGAGGAAGTAGGCATCTTGAAGCCATAAAGGCACAGGGCAGAAAGCGGAATTGAAGAATTGAAGAAGGAATTGGAGAAGGCACACAAAGATTCTTAGTTTTAAGTTTCCCAAATCATTCTCCTGGGTATTGAGTCAGCTGTGCTTAAGTCAGTAGGCCTGAGTTAAATACTGAGATGTGAGATGAATACTGAGAAACTATCGTAGCCATCCTACGTAAGTTATAATTAATCAAACTTTTCAACCCAAGCTTTAAGACAAGGAATATTACCTGAAATAAACAGGATATTTAATAAGCATAGTGGGATCAGTTCATCAGGAAGACATTAAAATAATAAATGCAATGTATCTTAATTGGGGTGATAATTAGATGGATGTACATATTTACTCATATTCATCATATTCTACAGTTAAGATCTGTGAATTTCATTTTCTATCAAGTTTACCTCAGTAAAAGTTTTACAGAATGGACCAACTTTCAGCTATAATATATAATCAGCTATATAATAATAATTTAGCATATCCTATCAAAAAGGTATGCATGTGTTAAAGGCAGAGGGAAAAGAGAACTACTTTAGTCCTACCTGGAGAAGTCCCTCTGAGTCCATTCCCAGACTTTAAGAACCATGAAGTCAAAGAATTAACTAACCTAGTTTATTTCTCTCTATATATATAATGCCTAGCATAGGGTCTGATGCATAGCCAGTCAGTAAGTATAGAATATATACTGACTAATCAATGCGTTCGCCTATCTGCCTAGTTTCGTAGGAATAATGGCTTCTCTTTCTTCAGATTCTTGAAGGTAAATTCTGTGTTTATCCTGTGTCAGCTGCAGTGAACATGAGTCCTACTGTTTGGTATTTCTGAAATTAGATGCTCCCCCCTCTTTGTCTTTAAAATTTAGCACATTTTTGCACACCCATGTTAACTGCAACATTATTCACAATAGCCAAAAGTTGGAAATGTCCAATAACAGATAAGGAAAATTGGTGTATATATATATATATATAAAATGGACATTATGCTAAGTGAAATAAACCAGTCACCAAAAGACAAATATTGTATAACTTCACTTTTAGGAGATATCTAAAAGCATAAAACTCATATAAATGAAAAGTAGAATGATTGGTTAGGGGCAGGGAAAATGGAGAGTTACTGTTCAATAGGTGTATGGTTTTAGTTTTGCAAGGTAAAAAAGTTAGTTCTAGAGATCTGTTGCAAAACAAGCTGAACATACTTAACTCTATTGAACTGTACAAGTTAAAATGAGTAAGGTGTTACATTTTATGTGATTTTTTAAATCACAAAAATTTTTTAAAAATGTGATTAGCTCTTTCATGTCTCATGTAAAGAGAATGTAAAAGTAAGCTGCTAGCAAAGATATCTGTCTCAGGTATGTCCTTTAAGATAACTTCCTTTACCCAGTGAACTTGGGTCTCTGTGTTCCTGGTGCCAAATTTCTATGATTTCTTGGCTCTGTCCTCCAACTCTCAGTAAGTGATCCAGGCTCTTCCCCTTGTTTTGCTGCCCTTCCTGATGTATTGTTCATTGACCTGGTCCCTACCATTGCTGGTCCTTTGTTGACTCAGCATATTCCTTTCACACTTGGAGCACCAGAGACCCAAGTAAAAAACACTACCTCTATGTGGCAAGGCCTGTGAAATCCCCACTTCCTTGGTTACACATCCTGTTCCTCCAAAAGAAGGCTGATAGAGAATTTTGTATCTGGCAGTAAAATGGGCCCAATGCAGATATGTGTACCAAAATCCTCATACCAACTTTACAAGCATCCTGCAGCAGAGAACATTCAGATTGACCAGAGACCTCTGCTCAAAGACTCCTAGCAAGGGTATAGTTCTTCCTATAGAAGAAGACATGACATGTCGCGTGTTCAATTTTGGAGTCATAGAGGTCTGAGTTCAAACCCAAGCTCTGCACTTTCTTAGAAAACACTCATTGATGTGGTGTTTCATTTTCATCAGCAGCATGGATGTTATAAAGCAAAACAGATAGGGATATGTCAAAAATGAGATAACATTATATAAAGTAGATACTTAGTAGTCATTGTTATGAGACTTCTTTGGTGGCTTAGATGCTTAAGAATATACCTGAAATGCAGGAGACCTGGATCTGATCCTTGGGTTGGGAAGATCCCCTGGAGAGGGAAATGGCTACCCACTCTAGTATTCTTACCTGGGAAATCCCATTATCAGAGGAGCCTGGCAGGCTATAGTCCATGGGGTCACAAAGAGTCAGACACGATTGAGTGACTTGCAGTTCAATTTCAGTCATTATTACATGGTAGATGTTTGACAGCTTTCTTAACTTTTCCTTTTCATTTATGGGGAATTAAGGCAAGTTTCAGAGAAGGCAATGGCAATCCACTCCGGTACTCTTGCCTGGAAAATCCCATGGATGGAGGAGCCTGGTAGCCTGCAGTCCATGGGGTCGCTGAGAGTCAGACACTACTGAGAGACTTCACTTTCACTTTTCACTTTCATGCATTGGAGAAGGAAATGGTAATCCACTCCAGTGTTCTTGACTGGAGAATCCCAGGGGCGGTGGAGCCTGGTGGGCTGCCGTCTAAGGGGTGGCACAGAGTCGGACACAACTGTAGTGACTTAGCAGCAGTAGCAGCAAGACAAGTTTTGGGAAACTAAGTTACCTAGGTCAGGTCAGAATCAACAATAAGTACTCTCAACTCAGAGATGCAAACATTAGAACAATCTCCTCCAGCCTCCCCTTTCCATTTGACTAAGGTCATTTCTGAGCCAATGAGAGGACTTGATTCTGGGAGAATCTGGGAATTTGAAATTTCTTAGCATTTGTGAAATTCATTGAATAACATTTTGAGCTTGTAAACATAAAGGTAAATTCCATATTCCTCACAAAACACTATCATATAATCACAGATGGTAAGCAAGATTTCTAGCAACCTGACTAAAGGATTTGTTTCATGGATGAACATCATTGGGGTCATTTAAGGGTTATCTGTAAGAATTAATTTCTTCAACCTCTTTCCCAACCTGACCATATGGTCCCAGATTCTCTGGAAGGATGATCCCAGGGCAGATGGCACCGCATCAGTTCACAAAACTAGTATCTTTAGCACCTGGAGACAGAGTTTAGGTGATTCACTAGACTAGTGGTGTAAGGTACAGAAAGAAAACTCTAGCAAATCAGAGATAAAGAAATGACATTGACACTTAGGTGCAGGCATTTTATGGAGATTTAAGGCAGGATAGTGTGATCACTGCCCTAGAGCCAGACATCCTGGAATGCAAAGTCAAGTGGGCCTTAGGAAGCATCACTATGAACAGAGCTAATGGAGGTGATGGAATTCCAGTTGAACTAGTTCAAATCCTAAAAAATGATGCTGTGAAAGTGCTGCACTCAATATGCCAGCAAATCTGGAAAACTGAGCAGTGGCCACAGCAATGGAAAAGGTCAGTTTTCATTCCAATCCCAAAGAAAGGCATTACTAAAGAATGTTCAAACTACCACACAATTGCACTCATCTTACACACTAGCAAAGTAATGCTCAAAATTCTCCAAGCTAGGCTTCAACAGTAGGTGAACCATGAACTTCTAGATGTTCAAGCTGCATTTAGAAAAGGAGAGGAACCAAAGATCAAATTGCCAACATCCATTGGATCATTGAAAAAGCAAAAGAGTTCCAGAAAATCCTCTACTTCTGCTTTATTGACTATGCCAAGTCTTTGACTGTGTGGATCACAACAAACTGTGGAAAATTCTTCAAGAGATGAGAATACCAGACCACCTGACCTGCCTTCTGAGAAATCTGAGTGCAGGTCAAGAAGAAACAGAACTGGACATGAAACAATGGACTGGTTAAAAATTGGGAAAGGAGTACATCAAGGCTGTATATTGTCACCGTGCTCTATGCAGAGTACATCATGTGAAATGCTGGGCTGGATGACTCACAAGCTGGAATCAAGATTGCTTGGGAGAAATATCAATAACCTCAGATACACAGATGAAGAACTTAAAAGTCTCCTGATGAAAGTGAAAGAGGAGGTGAAAAAGTTGGCTTAAAATTCAACATTCAAAAAACTAAGAACATGGCATCTAGTCCCATCATTTCATGACAAATAGATGGCGAAACAATAAGAAACTTTATTTTCTTGGGCTCCAAAGTCACTACAGATGGTGACTGTAGCCATGAGGTTATAAGACACTTGCTCCTTGGAAGAAGAGCTATGACAAACCTAGACAGTGTATTAAAAAGCAGAGGCATTACTCTGCCGACAAAGGTCCATATAGGCAAAGCTACACTTTTTCCAGTAGTCATGAAAGTATGAGAATTGGACCATAAAAAAGGCACAGCACCAACAAATTGATGCTTTTGAACCTTGGTGATGGAGAAGACTCTTGAGAGTCCCTTGGACTGCAAGGAGATCCAACCTATCAATCCTAAAGGAAATCAGTCCTGAATATTCATTGGAAGGACTGATGCTGAAGCTCCAGTACTTTGGCCCTCTGATGCTAAGAACTGACTCATTGGATAAGACCCTGATGCTGGGAAAGATTGAGGGCAGGAGGAGAAGGGGACGACAGAGGATGAGATGGTTGGGTGGCATCACTGACTCACTCAATGGACATGAGTTTGGGTAGGCTCCGAGAGTTGGTGATGGACAGGGAGGCCTGCCATGCTGCAGTTCATGGGGTCGCAAAGAGTTGGACATGACTGAACGACTGAACTGAACTGAACAAAAAAACAAAAACAAAGGAATCTTTGTCTCTTTGGCCCCTCCAAATCCTGACAAACTCCCCAAAAGGACATGTAACAAAACAAAACACACTAACAGTCAATCAGAATAGTCAAAGGACTATAGAGTGTTATAATAACACTGAAAGTTAATAAAGGAAGCACGAGTATTGTAAATTGGTAAAGAAAGAGATTTAAAAAAGTAAATATAGACTAGCCTAGCAAGAAAATAATTTACAAAACAACATGTGAGGCCCTTGCTGCTGTTTTGACAAAGATTAATATAGGAAGGTACTTTGTTCTTTGGTTTTAGAAGAAATTAAAGAAATATTAGGGGGAAATAAACCACAATTATCCTTTCTAAATAACCTATTTGTAATATTTTACCATCTAGTGCTTGTTTTCATACATCATACCTTACAGTTATAATCAGTATAAATGCCATTGTATACTGACTATTCAATTACTGTGCTAACATAGCAATTTTTCCATATGACTGAGTAGTTTTAAAAGTTCTTATATTCTCCTCTTCTTATACTTTTATTTATTCTTATTCTATATCTCTCCACTGTGTAGGAGACAGTCATACAAATACTTAATGGCTTTCCACTTCTGAAAAAAATGAAGGGCAATTGTCAGTGGTACAGAGGGCATCTCTTCCAGAAGTAAAAATGAACAATTACATGGTGCATTTTCTGCCACAAAGAAGGAAGCTCAATGTCTGACTAGCCACTTTGGGTTCTGGAGATAACATTTTGACACCCAGGAATAGTAACAGGCCCATATACTATAAATGTGAAAAGTAAAAATTATCATCTTTAAGTGGGATCCAGAATAGAAAGTCTGCAACAGAACCAAATGATGATTCAAGAAGTCCTGCCATGAAGGCATAACAGTCTGGCAGACTCTATGGTAGACCACAAAGATACATGTATAGTTTGTGGGAAAGCCCAGTAGAAGAAGAACAATGAAGGCACCTTGGGAGCAAGAACACTTAAACTAAAAATAAGAAAGTAGACTGAATTATCACCACAAAATTGTACCATAGCCTTTAATATGATATTTCATCATAAGATTTTGTAAAGCCCCAATAATTGCCTTACTGGACCCCCCAGTCTACATGTCTACTTATTACTCTGACTCTTCCTTACTTCTCAAATTGAAATTGAAATGACATTTAATCATAGAAGACTGTTCTGATCCTCCCAATTTGAACAATCTTCAACTCATCCAGAGTTGAGTTATTTTCTTTCATAATAATAATTGCACTTGGTAATTATATTTGTGTGTGTTTGTTTTATATCTATACCCTTCTGTATCTCTCTATATATCTAAGCATTGTGAAAACCATGATCATCAAGTCAGTTTTGTTCACTGCCATATGCTCAGTATCTAGCACAGTGCCTGGAAATAAGTAACTATTGAATGAATGAATGAAAGTTCAATGATTTTTCTTTTCTTTTTGTATGAAGCTTTCTTATAAATAAATATAAAGTTTACCAGTTTAATGAAAATAGAATATGAACTTGTTATAATTCTGACTCTCATGGAGCTTTCATTCTAGTCATGGAGACTTTTTGAAAATATAACATCTAAGCTGACTCTTATGAAGGCCTATCCTGCAAAAGGAAAATAGGGAAGAGAACATGTTATGTATAGAGATGGTAGCAAAAATTATATTGTGGAATCAGGTTTGCCAAATATGAACAGATGTCCAATAGGTTTAAAGAACATAATAAGTAGGTAATTATAGAAGATGAGGCTAGGCAGGTAGGGAGAAACATTTGATTAGGACCTTGTGAGTTTTGGTAAGATTCTTTTACTTTATTGTAAATAAAGTGTAGAATCATACTAAGTTTTAAGGAGAGGAACAACACCTAATTCAGATCTTTAAAATGCTGTTTTTCCTTTATGGAAAATAAAGCAAATAAAAGTGGATGGAAGGAGTGGAAACAAGGACATTGATTAGTAGACTGTTGTTTCAGTGTGGGAGAAATATGATGGCTTCAGGTGATGGTTTGGAGGCAGAGAGTCAAGAGAGGACTTAGTAAAAGTTTTTAATTCTAACATGAGTTGAAGGTGAACTGGTTGTGAGATAATGAGGGAAAGAAAAGAGACAAAGATGACTGCTACATTTTCAGTTTGGTAAAGTGAGTGGAAGGTGGTATGTTTTCTTGGGAATAAGGGTAGTTTGGGTTGGAGACAGAGCTAGAAATCAAAAGTTTTCTTTAGGCATGTTAAATTTATAATGCTTATTAGAAATGTAGCTGGAGATGTCAGGTAGAAGTTGGGTAGCTGAGTTTAGAATACAGGAAATTGGTCAGGGTGTAAAGGTACATAAGGAAGTAGTCAGTATATAACTGAGATCAAGGAAGAATGAGAAGAGAAAAATAGGAGAAAGGGCCAAGGTTGGTTGACAAGCCCACTAACATTTACAGGTTGATTGGAAGAGGAGATTCCAACAAAGGAGACTGAGAGCAACACCAGGAAAATGTTGTGTCATAGAAACAAAGAGAATAGTTTCAGGAAAGAAAGAGCCATTAATTATCAAAATCTATTAGAACAGTTGAGCAAAGTAAGGACCATTGGATCTGGAAAGCTGGAGACCATTGGTAATAATGGCAGAAATCATTTCGATGGAATAGAAAGAACAATAGCTCAAATAGAATAGACTGAAAAGAGAACACCTTAATAATATTGGCAATATCATCACTCCACTCTAATGCCTATTCAGCAGATTAGATATTTAGTCAATAAATATCTAATTGGTTTATTCAGTCATTTAACAGTCCTCCCTAGCAAGAAGCTAAGGTTTCCAGGTAGTTAAGGGATGGAGGGATGGACTCTATCCTTGAAGGTATTATCTTTTAGATAACTTAGAACTCCCAGGAGTATATCATTAATTCTTGTTCTGGAAAATTTTCTAATATAGCTGTTCAATTTTGAACCTGCCAAAAGCTGATTTAAAATTTTATATCTCCCTGATGCTTTTTTCAGGAAAATTAAGATAAGGCTTGATCTAGTTATACACCTTTTCAAATTCTTCACTCTGGCAAGTGTTTCCATTCATTTTGTAATGTCTTTTTATGTTCAGTATATTTAAAAAAATCCTTTCATGGGTTTAAATGAAGTAGAGGATGGCTATTCATACTCATAACTTCTTTAACAAGTTATCTTTATTTGCCCTAAATTCTTGTGCTAAATGACTTGGCAGTTTGGGGTCAATAACTGACTATGAATAGATTCTCTTATTAAATTCACTAGTTCTTCAATAACAGCAGAGAATTCATTACAATGAATGAGTTTCTTAGTGCAGTAATTAGAGAGTTTGATATTGATTTTCTATGCTATAACAATTGCTGGCATTTCTGTGACAAAAATAACCATTATATTTAGAGACTCCTTTAAATATTGAATAGAAATAGAAGTTTGAAGCACAGATACATCCATTATTATATAAAAAGTAGTTAATTTTTTTCTCTACCATAATCCAAAGATACAAAACTGTTCTTCTACTTTACTAACTTGAGATACAGATTAGATTGCTCTTTCATACTATTTTACTTTCAAAATGAAAGATGTTTATTATTATCACTGATACAGGGTTAGGGTTTATTTCAATGTCTATCATACTGAAATTTTAAAAGTAAAAGAAACCCATGATCCCACTATCCAGAAATAATTATTGTTAATATTTATATATATATATATATAATCCCTTGCAAATATTTTTCTATGCTTATGTCTAAATTTAATGCCTGAGAATAGGCTTTGCGGGTATACCAATGCTCCTTTATATTTTACAGGGACTACTTTTAATTGATTTTTTTTTTTCTGTTTTCAAAGAAAATATTGGTTTTTGTAGAATATTTAGTGCTTCGAGTAATAAGAAACCCCTTCACCATCGCTACCACTAATCTTATCACCCAACTCAAAAAAGAGCCAATACTAACATTTGGGTGGTTATCCTTCCAGAATACATTTTACATTTGTAGTTAGTTTACATTAATAGAGAGTTTACTGAGGATAATTTTGTATAGATTAAATCATATCATGCATATGTTTTATAGCTTGCTTTATTTAAAAAATAAAGTCATTATATCTTTTAATGGAAATGAATGCAGAGGATGTCCTTATGTGGTTGTAATTTAATCAATCATTTATTAAGGAGCACTTAAATTCTTCTTTTCAGTTATTTTTTTACTATTTTGAGTTGTGATGAACATTCTTGTGCCTTCTCATTTGAACTTTTGTCAGTGCATCTCCTTTTCTATCCTTAATCTCAAAGTAGTATTCTCATAAAATGTAACTCAAGTGTTTTTGCAATTGAAATGATATAGCTATAAATATATACATTGTTAATGGTCTGTCTCTGCCTGCTCTGGACTCTTATATCTCCCCTTGGTTTTCTTTTATGAGGAAGTCAGCAGGGTCAGATGGGGTCATAAAGTACCATCTAATGTTTAAGAAGGGAAATAGGGCATTACAACCCCATCCTGTGAGACAATTGGGTACACAATGAATAATTCCTTTTATATGAAGTCCTAGGAAATGAAAACAAATCTATAGAGACAGAAACTCAGTCATCAGTTGCTGTTTCCACTGTTTCCCCATCTATTGCAGGTCAGGAAGCAACAGTTAGAACTGGACATGGAACAACAGACTAGTTCCAAATAGGAAAAGGAGTACGTCAAGGCTATATATTGTCACCCTGCTTATTTAACTTATATGCAGAGTACATCATGAGAAACGCTGGGCTGAATGAAGCACAAACTGGAATCAAGATTGCCGGGATAAATATCAATAACCTCAGATATGCAGATGACACCCTGTTA
>NW_011494755.1:743460-744038 GCF_000754665.1 Bison bison bison | reverse complement strand
AAAGTGAAGAGGAACTAAAAAGCCTCTTGATGAAAGTGAAAGTGGAGAGTGAAAAAGTTGGCTTAAAGCTCAACATTCAGAAAACAAAGATCATGGCATCTGGTCCCATCACTTCATGGGAAATAGATGGGGAAACAGTGGAAACAGTGTCAGACTTTATTTTGGGGGGCTCCAAAATCACTGCAGATGGTGACTGCAGCCATGAGATTAAAAGACGCTTGCTCATTGGAAGGAAAGTTATGACCAACCTAGATAGCATATTCAAAAGCAGAGAACATTACTTTGCCAATAAAGGTTCGTCTAGTCAAGGCTATGGTTTTTCCTGTGGTCATGTATGGATGTGAGAGTTGGGCTGTGAAGAAGGCTGAGCGCCGAAGAATTGATGCTTTTGAACTGTGGGGTTGGAGAAGACT
Source organism: Bison bison bison (assembly GCF_000754665.1). Taxonomy (NCBI): domain Eukaryota; kingdom Metazoa; phylum Chordata; class Mammalia; order Artiodactyla; family Bovidae; genus Bison; species Bison bison. The sequence goes on along the minus strand of NW_011494755.1, from coordinate 743,625 downwards.
CTTGAGAGTCTCTTGGACTGCAAGGAGGTCCAACCAATCCATTCTGAAGATCAGCCTTGGGATTTCTTTGGAAGGAATGATGCTAAAGCTGAAACTCCAGTACTTTTGCCACCTCATGTGAAGAGTTGACTCATTGGAAGAGACTCTGATGCTGGGAGGGATTGG
>NW_011494755.1:730033-743080 GCF_000754665.1 Bison bison bison | reverse complement strand
CTTGATTCCAGCTTGTGCTTCTTCCAGCCCAGTGTTTCTCATGATGTACTCTGCATATAAGTTAAATAAGCAGGGTGACAATATATAGCCTTGACGTACTCCTTTTCCTATTTGGAACCAGTCTGTTGTTCCATGTCCAGTTCTTGCATATCAGTTATATTTACAATTATTGATAAATTTGTCAAAACTATTACAGAAAAGTATTAATGATGGACACAGATATAGACACAGCTTTCAAATACACATAGATACTGAATTGCAACCTAATATTACATATTTACATTTTGCTTTTAAATTTATTAAGAACTTTAATTACATGTTCCCACTTAATCCTCCCAATAGTTTTGCTGGGTATGCTAGTCAGGCATTTTAATCCCATTTCACAGCTGAGAAAACTGAGACTCAGAAAAGTTAACTTGCTCACGATCAAAAAGCTACAAAGCACTGGGTCTGGACTTTGCCTATGCTGCACTGACTTTCCATTCTGTGCAGTTTTCTATGACATTGCATTGACTCCCTCTCACCGGTTACACTTTCAATCCCTCATTTTCATGATCTCTAACTTGATGTTGCATTAAGCATTATATAGATATGGAGAATAATATTCAACCTCAAAAAGGAAGGAAATTCTGACACATGCTATATCATGGATGAACCTTAATATGCTATATCATGGATGGACAGAGGGAAAACCATTGTAAAATTTAATTTATATGACGTATCTAGAATAGATAGATTCTATTCTATTCTAATCAGATTCATAGAAACAGAAAATAGAATGGTGCTTTCCAGGGACTGCAAGGGAGAATAAGACATTATTTAATGTGAACAGAGTTTCAACTTTGTAAAATGCAAAGAGTTCTGGATGTTAGTGATAGTTGCACAATAATGTGAATGTTCCTGGTGCCTTGAACTGTACACTTAACAATAGTTAGATACTAAATTTAATGTTATATGTATTTTACTACAGCTTAAACAAAATTTTGACATGAAGTTTTTAATATACTCTTTATGTTACTCTTTGGAAAGGTGGAAACCTAGGAAGCTTGTGTGGGCTTATTATAAAAACGACAGCAACAACAACAGTGTCAACTGTTTACTTTGTTGATGTTCTCAACATGCACTGAGACATGTTATGCTGCTAAGTCGCTTCAGTCGTGTCTGACCCTGTGCGACCCCATAAACGGCAGCCCACAAGGCTCCTCCATCCCTGGGATTCTCCAGGCAAGAACACTGGAGTGGGTTGCCATTTCCTTCTCCAATGCATGAAAGTGAAAAGTGAAAGTGAAGTTGCTCAGTCGTGTCCGACTCCTAGTGACCCCATGGACTGCAGCCTACCAGGCTCCTCCATCCATGGGATTTTCTAGGCAAGAGTACTGGAGTGGGGTGCCATTGAGACATGTTATAACCTGCTAGCAAAGCCAGGCCACAGTGAGCCTATCCCTATACAGAAAGGGACTGAAATAAAGCATATGAAATGTTCTCTGCCTCAGGCCTGCAGTCTGACTGGAAATCCCATGATTTGGAGCCTTAAAGAACTGGGAAAAGTCAACTTCTGTACTTGGTCAGTTCTGCCACAATTTTTAGCTGCAGTCACCCTCTTGATTGCTTCTAGTTCATTCTCTACATAGTAGCCAAAGAACTTTAAAATAATTATGGCATTTTGCTAAGTGAAATAAGTCCGAGAAATACAAACACTGGATGATCTCACTCATATGTGGATTCTAAAATAGTTGAACACAGAGAAGTAGAGAATAGAATGGTGATTGCCAGGGGCTGGTGGTGGTCAAAATGGGGAGATATTTGTCAAATAGGAAAAAAAAATTATTTAAGATGAATAAGTTCTGGGGATCTAATGTAAAGAATAGTGACTGTGGTTAACAATACTATTTTATGTACTTGAAAGTTGCCAAGAAAGTAGATCTTAAATGTTCTCAACACACACACATACATGCACAGTATGGTAATTAACTAACCTTATTGTGGTAATCACTTCATAATATACAAGAATATTAAATCATCATATTGTACACCTTAAACTTACACAATGTTATATGTAAGTTACATCTCAATAAAGCTGAAAAAAATACATCATTTCATGTTGTCAATTCCTATTTCATGTAGGATAATATCTAAATATCTCAGTGTGACATATAAGGTGCTGTGTCATCTGATCCTCAGTATCTGGGCCTTTTGGAGCTACTTGTAGCACTCTGCTTTCAGTTTCATGCATTGGAGAAGGAAATGGCAACCCACTCCAGTGTTCTTGCCTGGAGAATCCCAGGGACGGGGGAACCTGGTGGGCTGCTGTCTCTGGGGTCTCACAGAGTTGGCTGAAGTGACTTAGCAGCAGCAGCAGTAGCGCTCTGCCTCTCTCAGCATCCCCTAGACCACTGACATTCTTCTTTTAAACATGTCAAACTCCTGCCACAGGTCATTTGCACATGCTACCACATTGCTTGAAAGGCTCTTTGCTCTACTTTTCAAATGGATTCTTCCATGTCCTTTGGATCTCAAATATTACTTCTTCACAGAAGTCTCTTGTGAGTACCTTATTTAACATGGGTCCATCTATTATTCTCTATCTCTTTCCCTCTTTGTTAACTTTATGACATTTAACACAATTTGTAATTATGTCATTAGTTATTGATTCACTTTATTTTTCTGTTGCCCTGACTTGAATCTCAGTTCTTGAAGTGCTGAAACTTTTATTTGTTTTGTTTGTTATTAGCCAGAGTACCTAGCAGGAATTAGGCACTTAATAGCAAATCAATAAAAATTTGCTGACTTAGTGAATAAAAACAAAAATTAAATACAAGCTAAGTACAATCAATAGAGGAATAGGTTTTCTATAAAGTGCCATTCTATTGTTTAAAAGAATGAGAGAGATTCCTATATAATATTGTTAAATGAAAAACAAGGTATATAACAGTGCACTCTTGCAGTAATATATTTGATAAAAATGTAGAAATGTGATTAATGGATTGATTCTGGAAAGAATTATCATAAAATATAGGTCAGAGGGAACCTCAAGAATTCCAACTCACTTCTAGCATTTGGAAATATGTGCTTTCTCACCCAGGGGAGGCATGAGTATAACATAGCTTCAGGCTCTCAAGAAGGAGCATCAGATGGCCTTGTAGACTTTGCAGTTTTGAACTTGAGGCCACTTCTTTTTCCAGGTTATGCCTTCATCTTCTTTGCCTCAGAGATAAGAGTCTCTTCCTGCAACACTTTAACACTGTGATCACCAACAGTTGTGCTTCTTTTCCCAGCCTGGCCACAGAGTGGAACACAGTCTCCAAGAATCTGCTTTCCTTGATACTCTGAAAGGAATGTATGAAGCACTTGGGCATGAAGTAGCTGAGCAACAATGCCTCAGAGTCACAGGCGAGCAGGAGTGGTGGGGGAGCCCATCCTGTGTGTCTAGGAAGGATTGTGGCATAACACTAGGGTGTAAAATTTTAAATCTCCATCAGTGGCAGTAGGCAATTTCCAGCTCAGTCTGGATGGCTGCCAACTCACTGGTGTATAGTTCCATAGATTTCGAGAAGGCATTTTCTCTTATTGAGACATTTTGAATATTTAATATTAAAAGTATTTTCCTTCAATTCCTGATTATAGGAAAACCAGCCTTCTTCCTCACTCCATGATCCCTGTATCTGACTATGAAATAGAAATGATTATCCTCTTGAAACCATTAGGAGAAAATATTCTGTCCTCTACCCCTCACTCATGCACCTCATAGAAGGAAGGACTTAACTGAATGGGAGAAGGTCCTCAGAGTCACTGGCTTCTGCAAGGAACCACTTGCCCTACAGGTTACATATATTCATTCCTTTCCCCTCTCCTGGCTTCTCCCTGTGGCAAGCCTGGTAGTTATTATTTACCAAAAGAAAATTTTGATATTTTTCCCTTTTCAAATTCTATTTCTCAACATGTTCAGAAAGATGAAGGAGAAAGGTCTCCATGGAAATGTTCATTACCTTCATGGCTTAAGTCTCAGACTGATGGATGTCTGTCTCTGATCCACAAAGTACCAAGTAATGTGGATGCTTAAGACAGAATGAGGTAACAATATATTTAAGTAACATTTATGGAATTTAGCAAGCAAAGGCCAACAAACAAAGCTAATGGACAAATGAAGATAAAAAGAGCTAATGTTTAGTGAACACAAACTAGGTGCCAGAGGTACACACAATTGGTAACATACCTCATCAATCAGGGTCCTTTCCAGAAATAAAGTTCAGAGGATTTCAACTCCAGGATCTTTAATGAAGGGACTATTTACAGAAGACTAAACAAAGTTAAGAGAACCAACAGTGGGTGCTGAAGCATCCAGGAGTAGAAATGGGCAAAAGCCATTAATTATGATGCTTCAGCCTGAAGGACCAGAGGAAAAATAGTGTTGCCAGGGCTCAGTAGGAGCACAGCCCCCGGAGAAGGGGCTGTGGGACAGAAGGCGAAGGGTCAAATCTACTGCCATAATGTGTCAGAACCAGGATATTTAAGCAGAGAGAAAGCACTGAAGAAAAACCAGCTACTTCTCCTTTTTTCCTGTCTCATATCAGTGCCAGAAGCAATCAGAAATAAGCCAGTCAGAGAGTCTGGGTGATGCAGTGTGTAGGGATCAGCCTTAGAGCACAGAAGAGGGTAGAGAAGGACAGAGAATGAATTGATCAGAGCAAGGAAAGATGAGAGAAAATGAAAAGCAGTGAACACAAATGAGTGATATAAATTACTTAATTTTAAAAACTATCTTGTGAGATAAATACTGTTACTCTCATTCTAAGTTTTTTAAAAAGTGAGATTTAGAGATGGTAAATAAACTGTTCCATTAGAGTCTACAGGCTGAACAACTAAACTATTCTAGATGCAAAGTATATGCCCCCAAAAACATTTGCTTCAATAATTAATTGATTAAATAGGATCTATATTTGATGTAATTAGGCATGCATTTTCTTTATAAATATAAGCTAATTAATCATAGTAATTTTCAGTCCATAAAAAAGAGATGGCTTTTATCCCCTGAGAGACCAAATGCCACTTAATTAGGATTAGGAAACAAATGAAGGAACATACAGATTAGAGCTGAAAGGCAGAGGAAGCAGAGATTCACAGGAAATAAACACAAAAGGCAAGTTCTTAGGAAGCCAACAGAGCCAAGTCCTCGCTTAGTTCCAAACATCTTTCCTCCTCATGTCTCTGTTGTGATTCAGACCGATGGTGTCAATCTAGTGTCTGAGCACGTGATTCATGCCTGACTCTGAGCACTTCCATGTGCTGTTGCCTGGGCCTGAGATACCTTTCTTCCCTTTCTTTTCCAGATCTAATTATCCAATCTGTTTTTCAAAGCCACGTTCAAAGCCATTTCCTGTCTGAGATCCTCCTTAAGGCTAGGGATGTGTCTTATACTTCTGTGTACTTCTCATGCCATACAAATAGCCTGAAACATATAAGACACTCTGTGAATGTGCTTAAATTAATTACACTAAGGAGAAATGATAATTGAGTTCTGAAGCTTTCAGACTTTGGGGGAAGCAACATAGACAAAGGACTGAAATGGGGTAGGTATTATACAGGTAGACCAAATTGATACTTCACTTTTCTCATTTTACATGTTATCTTCTCTCTTATAGTTGATAGCTAAAGTTGACCTGAATCATTTTGATCACAAATATACACTATCCCTTCCCTAATAGAATGGCTTCATTTTAATATAGCCTTTTTTATGAGTTATTATTCATCTCAATTTTGACTAGTCTTAGAATCCATTATTAAAAGCTTCTTTTACTCCCCATTCCACCCACCCTCCCTGCACCCAGATTTATATGGAGTTGATTGATGTGTTAGTTAAACATCACACAAGGCATGGAAGAGGCTATGATGATGGAAAAAAATGTGGTTTCTGACACTAGAAATTTTGGGCTATAGCAGGAAGAGTAAGAAAAGATATGCAGTAATTTATCTAAAGAATATAATTTTTGAGGTGCAAAAATAATTTCTAGAGTGTAAAGGGATGAGAGAACTCACTTCTTTTATTTCTCTTTGGGTATAGATGTTCAATTTTGTGTTGGTTTCTACTATACAACAAAGTGAATCAGCTGTGAAAGTGAAAGTTGCTCAGTCATGTCCAACTCTTTGGGACTCCGTGGACTGTAGGCCAGAATACTGGAGTGGGTAGCCGTTCCTTTCTCCAGGGGATCTTTCCAACTCAGGAATCGAACCCAGGTCTCCCACATTGCAGGTAGATTCTTTACCAGCTGAGCCACCAGGGAAGCCCAGAAATACTGGAGCGGGTAGCCTATCCCTTCTCCAGAAGATCTTCCTGACTCAGGAATCGAACCGGAGTCTCCTGGACTGCAGGCAGTTTCTTAACCAGCTAAGCTACCAGGGAATCAGCTATATGTATACATATATCCCCTCCCTCTTAAACCTCCCTCCCACTCTCTTCCATCTCACCCCTCTAGGTCACCACAGAACCCCAAGCTGAGCTCCCTGCCCTATACTGCAGAACTCACTTCTAAAAAGGAGAATAGGAAGGGCTACATGAAGAATACAACATCTTTTTATTTTTATCCAGTTTTCAAAATGCCATAGACTTTATCTTTATGAACCAAGGAGCAGCTAGAAGAATTATAAAGGTTTTTCCTACCTCTTTTAAAGGGATTAGAAAGGGAATGTCATTCAAATTTAGAGTGACACTGGAAGAAACGGGGACAAAAATGCATGCCACAGAGGATGATTTATAAAGTTATTCAATTCAAGGAAGCAGATGCTCGGAAACTAACATGACTCAAGGTAGTCATAGATCTCTTCCCTTCCCACCCTGAGCCACCATATTGCACATCAAGAGACACCATACATGCCATAGTCTATGTACATGAAAAACCATCAGGAGCCTTTAGAAGTCATTTTAGATATTTTTCCCCTTATTGCTTTCTGATGAAATTTTAATACCACAGATGTACTGTGTGTCTTTTATGTAATGTACATATATCTGTGTTTCATAATTAAAAGAGTAAGATTTTTTGTTCTTTCCCTTTATCCACCCCTCATTAATAAGAACAAATCTTCACCTCCTTGGGAGTGATATGAGAATGCATGATGGGAAAACTGTATCCGTTCCCATTACAGTAGACATCTTTACAGACCATAACGTGAGGGGTTCTTCTGAAGGACAGATACCCAGCTCCCCTATACCACTTTGAAGCTCCAGACATTGGACAATAATCAAGTGATCCTGTGACAGGCAGTTTTAATTTTGAGACATTTTAATTTCAGTCTCAAGTGTTAGGTTATCTTAGTTGACATGTAAGTCGTATCACAAATGACAACAAAACTATTGCAGACACTGAGAAGGATTCCCACATTTTTACAAGGTTGAAGGAACTTTCCTGAAAGGCTCTAAATCGCCTATCACACTGGCTTTTGGTACAGCAGACTTCAGTGAAGGATGAAGACTTTCCCACTTTATTATGTGGGGCAGTTGGCCCTTCCTGACTCTGCCTCTCAAGCCCTCATAAAGGGTCAGTAGTGTCACTACTCTGAGCTGGTGAAGACTGAAATATCACTTTCATTCTCACTTTTCCTATTAAACTTTTTCATAGAAGAAGTGCATGTGGAGATTTATTTTCTTGCCAATGTAAACTGTCTCCTAAATACACAGAGATTAAAAGGTCAGAGTGGTTATTATTATTTTATAGTTTTAAATAACATTTTTTCCATTATGGTATGTCATGTATCATTATAGAAATTCTAAGAAATTGAAAATGTTCCATTTGGGGTTGCTGGCCGGATTCTCTTTTTGTTTTTTCTTCCCATTTTTCAAGCATTGCTCTTTGAAATGGCAAACAACAGCAAAATGCTTTTCCTTTTATTTAATGAAATGATCTGTCTTGAGAATAAATTAGTTTCTCAAGGCTCTTACTCAAACATAAGACTCAATGGCCATGATCAAGTTTGTTAAATATAAAGAAAATTCTCACATGGAAAACAAATCTAGACTGAAACCTCTAAGGTCCTTTCTAGCTCTTAATATTCCAAAACAGCATTTCTTTTTTAATATAGCTAGAATCTTAGAAGATGCCAGTATACCAGGTTCAGGTTATAATCTAGGACCATGGAATATATTTTCACCAGCCATTTTCCTCTTCAGTATTAGCCAGACACCTACCTGGTCTACACTGTACCCATCAATCTCCTTTCTTGCCTCGAGTTTTTATGATAATTGATTACCTTAGGGTTGGGAGATTTTATTGCATAAAGTTTAAAGGATGTGTACTTTTGATAAGGAACACAAAAGTAACTAAAAAGTCTCCACTATAAAACATCCAGTATTTCATACAATCTAATTCCTTCCTTATCCCCTAAAGACAGTTCTGATTCTATCATATCAGGCCTTCAGTAGCTTCAATTGCCATAAGCAAAAAGTAAATTTCCTTAGTGTGACATACAACGTCAGACTCTCAGCCTCATGCCATCTTCATTTATGATTTTATTCCAAGCAGGCCTGTCTTTTACTTTTCCTATGTTACTGGACTTTTCTAAACAAGGCTTTTTCCCCCTCTATTTCTGTGTCTCCCTGTTTGTCATTCCTTCTGTTTAGAAATTACCTGCTTCTCATGATGACCATCAACAATTAACGGCTGACACCTCCCTTAACAAGTGGTCACATAACTTGTCACCCTTTGCCAATGCTGTTGCTCTTTGCATGTACCTCGACTGTAGCTCTTCCCTGATAGAATCATGGTTATTTGCAGGCTCTCGCCTACTAATAGACACTCTTTTTGAGGGTATACTGCTGCTGCTAAGTCGCTTCAGTCGTGTCCGACTCTGTGGGACCCCATAGATGGCAGCCCACCAGGCTTCCCCATCCCTGGGATTCTCCAGGCAAGAACACTGGAGTGGGTTGCCATTTCCTTCTCCAATGCATGAAAGTGAAAAGTGAAAGTGAAGTTGCTGTCGTGTCCGACTCTTTGCGACCCCATGGACTGCAGCCCACCAGGCTCCTCCATCCATGGGATTTTCCAGGCAAGAGTACTGGAGTAGGGTGCCATTGCCTTCTCCAACAGTGTTAACTCAGTAAAGTGCTTATGACTCTACACATTTACTTATTTTTTAGATTGAACTATATAAAACTGCTGATATTTAACCATTTTTTGACCACAAAAATGACAATTTACTTATATTATTTTTGCCCCACCTCATTCTAAAAATACCTCTCAAAAGTTGAAAATACACTGAGACAGTATGCTCACCAGGTATTGGCATTCAAAGCTCTATACTTCCTGACTCCCTTGCTACTGGTGAGGACCTTACAGTGAGGCCTGGTCAATTAAGGAACAAAAAGGTGAACAGAAGTGTGTCCCCTGGTGGCTGGAACAGTGAAAATAGCACGCACATTTTTCCAGGTGCTTGTCTCTTACTATAATAACCAAGGAAACTGCATGTTCCAGATAGATGGTGCAGCTACAGATGGTAAAACTTTGTAGCTTGGGCTGCTGATGCGATAAACACTTGACTTGAACTTCCTTGGGTTCCCACCAAAAGGAAAACACCATCTCTTGCAAAGTTTAGTCTCCAAAAAAAAATGAAGACCAAGTTATAACAGTGCTGTAAATTCTGGATATATATTGAATAGATCAACTTCTTACTATCATTATTTATGTGTGTACTATATATCAGGAAAATAGAGAATAGCAGCATTAGCTCTGGAATGATTAAAGGAGTCTTTATGAGAGTCGGTCAGAGAAACCTCTCGACTGTGCCAAGCCTAGTCTAACATGAGATCAATTACCTTTCTATCTCCAGAGGTGTTAACCTTGAATTTCCAATTAGCAAATGATTCTAAACAAAAGAAGGCAGATGTTGCAGTAAAGCACTCACTTTATGCATGCATCTTTAATAAGTTCCTTTTAAAAACCTTCTTTTTAGACAGTGCTCAACTGCATGTTAACAAATCCACAACAAAGAATTTTACATTAAAAAATTCTTAGTTCAGAATGAGAATAACACCTCCAATAATTCTGTGAGAATCACAGGGCACAGAGACTGTCAATAAGATATTAATAACTTTATTCTCTAGACTTTTGGTGAAATCAAGACAGTAATTATCTGAGTTGTTATCTCTCCAGTTACATATTTCCAAATTAGAATATAAAGGCATAATTGTTATGTACTAACAATATATGTGTATATAAGCATTTTAATCAAAAGGCTTGTAATATTAGGGGTCATTTTTATTATCTTCTTTATACTTGGTTTTTTTCAAAATATTAATAGTTATCTACATTATTTTTATAATCAGAGAAATATATTTTTAAATACATAAAATTCAAACATTTTAGCCTTTTGATTCAGTTGGTTCTTGGTGCTATCTATCCACCCTCTCCTCCTCATCTACAGTCATAAACTTTAAAGACAGACATGGTATCATACTTACCACTTATTATGCCCTTTACCACCTCTGTCTTTCTTTCTTTTTTAAAAAACTTATTTAATTGGAGGCTAATTACTTTACAACATTGTAGTGATTTTTGCCATACATTGACATGAATCAGCCATGGGTGTACATGTGTCCCCATCCTGAACTCACCTCCCTCGCCATCCCCTCTTTCAGGGTAGTCCCAATGCACCAGCTTTGCGTGCCCTGTTTCATGCATTGAACTTGGACTGGTAATCTATTTCACATATGGTAATATACATATTCCAATGCTGTTCTCACAAATCATCCCACCCTTGCCTTCTCCCAAAGAGTCCAAAAGTCTGTTCTTTATATCTGTGTCTCTTTTGCTGTCTCGCATACAGGGTATTGATACCATCTTTCTAAATTCCATATATATGTGTTAATATGCTGTATTGGTGTTTTTCTTTCTGACTTACTTCACTCTGTATAATAGCTCCAGTTTCGTCCACCTCATTAGAACTGATTCAAATGCGTTTGTTTTAATAGCTGAGTAATATTCCATTGTGTATATGTACCACAGCTTTCTTATCTATTTGTCTGCTGATGGACATCTAGGTTGCTTTCATGTCCGGGCTATTATAAACAGTGCTGCAATGAACACTGGGGTACACATGTCTCTTTCAATTCTGGTTTCCTCGGTGTGTATGCCCAGCAGTGGGATTGCTGTGTCATATGGCAGTTCTATTTCCAGTTTTTTAAGGAATCTCCACACTGTTCTCCATAGTGGCTGTACTAGATTGCATTCCCACCAACAGTGTAAGAGGGTTTCTTTTTCTCCACACCCTCTTCAGCATTTATTGTACCTTTGTCTTTCAAAGCTTTTTTGAGGACAGAAACTCTTCTTATAAATAGGCTGGATAGGACTATATAACACAAAACTCTCTGCATCCCCACTGGCAAAGTTCATAGAGAAGACCACTCCTACTTTACTTCTAGATACTCCTGCTTCAGCTGATGTGCCCCAATTTCTTGTCCTAAGTAATGGAACATCCCTGCCCATCTAATACAATCTGTAGTCTCTTGGCTCAAAGCCAAAATCATTCGAACTCTTTCTATGCCTTTTTATCCAAGCTATACTGCTCATTTCCAGAAATTCACACCGAATCCTCTTACCCTATTCAAAGCAATGGCATCTATGTATGGCATTCAACTCCTCATACAACAGTTTAATAACAAAGTGAAGAGAAGAATATGAGTTTCTTTTTCATACCGGTGGATCTAACATCTGGAACAGCAATCTTTTCACGTGGTGTTCAATAAGTAATTATAAAATCATTCTATCAGGAGATTATAACATATTGCAATAATCTCTTGCTCTAAACTTAGGAAAGGAAAAGGAGCATCTCTGTTCAAGTCAGTAGACCCTCCATGTTTTGAGTAGACAACATTTATGTGCATACATGCACACACACAGTCCTCCAGGTAAGGTTGAGTGGCTCACCAAACGATCCTCATTTTGTCCTCCCAAATCTCCAGTCTCAGTTTCTCCTGAAGTACAGTATCACAGATAATTGTCACTGATCCCAAATAAAGTCCTTATACTCCCCAGTTCAGGCCCTTTTGTTTCCATTACTCCTAAGAGTCAATTTACTTCTTCCACAAAGGGGCTACCAGGCTTTTCCCAGAAGAAATGGAGACGCCTACATCATTAATACATTGATGGAAAGAGCTGATAGTATATTTGGTTGACACAGCATTCTGGAGAGCAGTATTGTGATAAATATGAAGTGTTGAACTTCTGCATAAACTATGTCCTCCAAATTTTACTTCTAGTTATTTGTCCTAAGGAAATAATAGTGGATATGGATATGTACAAAGTTTGCTTTAAAATGTTTATATAAAATTATGACATTTTTAGAAGAAAATATTAACAGCTTTTATTTCAACATAATATTACATCTTTTATTTTCTTCTTACTAGGTTTTTTAAAATATATTTGAATGTTTCTATAACTAATCAGACATAAGAATTCTCGTTTCTAACCTGAGGGTAGGCCTTGTCAACAGGCAATCAACAGGACTGAGTGACTGATTCAAATAACTTCACTTTTTATGTAAAAGTTTTCCCTCCAGAATCAGAAGAAGGGTGTTGTCAAGCCAACATTTATTTAAGAAGTATTCTTCTAAAGTAGAAGAAGGGCCATTAATCCAAACTGCTGTAACAAGCAGATCTTTGAAAAAGTCACTTTCCACTTGATCTATCCGCTAAAATCCTTCTTTAGCCATTCAGGTTAGTAATCCATATTTGCTGTATTGTACAGTTATAAATCATCAGCCCCCTGATTTAGTTTGAATTCCCGAAAATCCCTCAGATCAGATCAGATCAGATCAGTCGCTCAGTCGTGTCCGACTCTTTGCGACCCCATGAATCGCAGCACGCCAGGCCTCCCTGTCCAACACCAACTCCCGGAGTTCACTGAGACTCACGTCCATTGAGTCAGTGATGCCATCCAGCCATCTCATCCTCTGTCGTCCCCTTCTCCTCCTGCCCCCAGTCTCTCCCAGCATCAGAGTCTTTTCCAATGAGTCAACTCTTCCAATGAGGTGGCCAAAGTACTGGAGTTTCAGCTTTAGCATCAT
>NW_011494755.1:679423-729933 GCF_000754665.1 Bison bison bison | reverse complement strand
ATTCCCTGGCCAAAGGGAATAGCTGACACCCAGTGACTGGTTGATGACAGGGTGCAAATGTCTGAAATCTTTACCTCAATTTATAAAAATCTCTGAATTGATATTTCAAATGATGTTCCCTACAATACTTCCTGGGGTAACAGTATAATGGAGCCAGGTCATAGCTTACCCACAAAACCTAAGTTTTAAATCTTCAGGGCAAGTACACTGGACTTGTTATCAAAAGACATTGGGGCTTAGCAATTACCTTAACTTATTGAGCAAAGCTGTCTGGCCTCTTGGGGCCACAGTGTCATTACTACATCATTTTAAATACATTAAGTACATTACAGTCTATTCAAAATGGAATAATCCCTACTTCTCAGGTATATTGTGAGGATTAAATAAGAAAGGTCTGGCTCACGGTAAATATTTATTAAAGTAAGAATATGCTAGCAAAAATAGTAACTAACAAAAGGATATTGTTTTCAGCTTGTCCAGTGAGCTGTTTGTCATTTTCCTTTACAATGTCTTTTTTCTATTTCTTCTGGCATTTTCTTGACCGGTAAGGTCATGTAGTGATAAAGAGTACAGCCTTAGGAATGAAAAGACAGGTTTCAATCCAAGCTGTGAACCTGTGATATGGAATAAAGCTTTCTGGGTTACAATGACCTTAACTACACAAAGCAGGATAGCTATTTATGTGAAGATATCCTGAAGTTACAGAATTGCATGATCTTATCTTTTCACCTTTTTTTCATTCAAATTATGAATCAAGCTTGAACCTCCATAGTTCCTCTTTGCCCATGAAACAGCATTCCTCCCCAAGTATCTGTAAGTATTCCAGTCACAGCTTAGCTGTAAGAATGTAATAGAGGTTTAGAGAGAGACTCTGAGAATGCCCTGATGCACTTCAGCTTGAACTGCTTCCAATGAAGCCATTGGCAAGCAGATCTTTCTGTTCCTCCATGTCATAGTCATGAATTGGGAACTAATTGGGTTTGACTCACTACATGCCTCAACTAACCTTCCAGTTCACTGGCTAATCTGTTAGGTAAAAGTTGGGTCCCTCTATTCTTGCCCTGGGCATCATATATGCATCATTTACCTTGATCGCCTCAGTCAGTGCTTTTTCCCTTTAACTCACTCAAGCTTCTGGAATGTTTTCTTCTTATCATCCACAACAAAATATCTTTCAAAACTGAGATCTCAGAGCCTCAGATAAGAAACTGGTTAAGGTATTTTAGATCAATTATCTGCATCTTGAAGAGGTATTATTCCTATGATCTACTGTTTTCTTTCAACAAAATTTCCTCTCTGAGATCCCTGTGTATCTCTTAGTACCTCTGATTATTTCTGATTTTGAATAGCAGTATTTTAGATTTAATATAATAGATACATACTGAGAGTTCATGCCAATATTTCTTTGGGGGCCAAATTTAACTGGTACCTAAAATTTATAAAATGTTACCTTTCATTTTTAAGCCAATATTTTACTTTCAATATTTACTTCATACCAAAATTTCTATAATTCACTTAAAAGGCACCTTGGTAAGGAGGAAATGACCTATTAGACTTTTGAGTTATAGGTTGGATCTGATTCTGTGAGTTCCAGAGAGTTTCCATTAAAGAAACCCCTGTATGAAACATGTAACAGCTTGAAATGTCTTATTTCTGGAAAATCTTGCCTAGAATTTATTTTAAGAGAAAAATACCCAAGACAGTTGTAGAACTACCACTTGAGGAACAGGCACCAATATCATAAGACATTGCTTCTGAAAGTGCTGTCTAGTCAAAAGCCCTTGCTAGCTAACAAAACATTTTAAGAATGCCAGAATGTTCAACAAGAGTGGTGGTTCCCTGGAAGTAGCTGAGGTTGTAGCAATAATTAAGACAACTTGGAACCCTGGGCTATAGGAACAAAGGTATTAAGTGCAGGCTTGTGTAACACATTTATGTGGTTGGTAAGTGAGGTACCACAGACAATGAATAAAGTTCAAGGAGGCTGTAAATGATGGAGGTGGTCTTGACAGCTGTTGGAAGTTAGATAGTGGCTTGCCCAGTCCCTCCCTGTGGTTTCTGAAATGTTATATACATGGTTATATCTTTAGGAGCCAATGCAAAATGTTATGTGTTGATGCAAACCAAAGGAAAGCAAACTGAAACAGAATAATTGTGGCTTTAATCTTGGTCCTTGTTGGATAGTTCAGTTCAGTTGCTCAGTCATATCCAAACATTTGCAACCCCATGGACTGCAGCATGCCAAGCCTCCCTGTCCATCACTAACTCCTGGAGCTGGCTCAAACTCATGTCCATTGAACTGGTGATGCCATCCAACTGTCTCACTCTCTGTTGTCCCCTTCTTCTCCTGCCTTCAATCTTTCCCAGCATCAGGGTCTTTTCCAATGAGTCGGTTCTTCGCATCAGGTGGCCAAAGTATTGGAGCTTCAGCTTCAGCATCAGTCCTTCCAATGAATATTCAGGACTGATTTCCTTTAGGATTGACTGATTTGATCTGCTTGCAGTCCAAGGGACTCTCAAGAGTCTTCTCCAACACCATAGTTCAAAAGCATAAATTCTTCTGTGCTCTGCTTTCTTTATGGTCCAACTCTCACATCCATGCATGACTACTGGAAAAACCATAGCTTTAAGTGGGTTCCAATTCTAGCACTGACATTCACCAGCAATATGATTTGGGGCAAGTTCCTTCAACTTTCTGCTGCTGCTGCTGCTAAGTTGCTTCAGTCGTGCCCCACTCTGTGTGACCCCATAGACGGCAGCCCACCAGGCTCCCCTGTCCCTGGGATTCTCCAGGCAAGACCACTGGAGTGGGTTGCTGTTTCGTTCTCCAATGCATGAAAGTGAAAAGTGAAAGTGAAGTCGCTCAGTTGTGTCTAGGCCTTGCTTTTCTTATCAATAAATTAGACAAAGTAATGCATACCTTATAAGGTCTTTGTGGGGATTTAATTAAAAAGTATATATAAAATACTTTCTATGTAATAGGTCCTTAATAAATGGCAGCTGTAATTACAATTAGGTTAATGATGAGAAGTATGATAGTGCTAACGGCGATTTTTAAACAAATATCACAGGGTTTGGCACACAGTAAGAAATTAGCACATCTTTTTCTTTCCTTCTCATTTGAGATTACTTCATGTCTATGATTTACAGTGTAATCTACCAACAGCTTTTCTCCCTGATGTCCCATAGAAAAATATACTGCATTTTCCACTAAAGAGTTTAAAAAATCTTCTTTAAGAAAGATACTCTGTTGTGTTTTAGGTTAGAAGTGGGAAAAATGGCCTTTGGAGTCAGAATACTTCATTTTTTCCCCTTTCACTATTCTCTAAGTTGTAATGAACATCTGTGTTAGAGTCATTTTTCTCTTATATGAAGAGAATATTAATTGCACCAAAGCTCCTGAACCTTGCTGCATCTGAAATATAAAGACAGTAGCTACCATTTGAGAACACTTGGAGTGCATAGTGTACCACCTTATTTAATGATCACAACATTATTACATGATTATTGCTGCCATTTTCATTTTTCAGATGAAGAAAATCTGGCTGATAAAGGTAAAAATACAACTGGACCTAGGTCACATAGCTAATAGGCAACAGAGCTGGGATTTAAACTTCTGTCTGACTCTAAAGACTATGCTGATATTCACTATGCCGTACATGTCCTCGGCAAAGACGGAAACACTAAGAAAGCTTATTCTCTTAGGGAACTATAAAATAATAAAAACTGAGTGAACCAAATGTCAACTTTCTCATTAAGATAGGAAGTACACACAATATAAAAATGATAAATCAGTTACCTTTTTTTTTTTTACAACCTCAGTGTTTCATGAGAAAACTTAACTCATCAATCTTTCTCCTAACTAATCTTTTCAACATTAATAATTTCCTAAAGTAAATTATGAACCGGGAATTAATTTAATGAGCTTTTCTTCCTAATGACATAAGCCTCATATCATCATAGTTTCCAAAGCAAATTGCCATCTAAGTTATCGAATAACGTGGACTGCAGCCCTCTATGGAACTCAGCGTTAAAAACAGAATTCAATAATTATAATTTCTCATTGAAGTGGACCCTTTCATTCTAAAAAAAAAACCAAAAAAACAATGGGTGTGTTAAAATAGCCAGCAGCCTAAATTCCTTAGCAATTTAAGGATGTTTGTTTCTTGTTGTGTGTTACCTGCTCCACAAAACACATGCTGCCAATGTAAAATATGGCTTGTATACAATTTTTAATGCACAGTTACAATTTTCAATGAGCCATGTACAAGGGATATACTGGATCATGTCATTTGCATAAAATGTCACTCAGATTGGCAGTTAGTTCACCCTTTTGCTGTCCTTGACACAACACACAGAATGCTGAATCCCACACTGTCATTAGTGATGACAATCAGAATAAAAATCAGTCACCCAATTTAACTAAAAGAATGAAAAATTGAATCACCTCTGATTTGTCAAATCATTTCACAGAGTAGTGATACCATAAATAAACTATATTAGTCCTACAAAGGGATTAAAATTCTCACCATAACATTTATGAGCAAGCCATTATATTTGAGGAAGAAGAGATTAAATCAAAAGGTTTGTATACTTTTAAAATATATTAGTACTTGAAAAGGATTAAATAACTTGATGTATCATCTCTCCAGTCAATCTTCATTGTTCATTTGCATTTTAATACCCACTGTGGACAAGATGCTTTTCATAAGGGGAATGACTGAACAGTTTTTAAAAATTGAGTTCTGTATGCTAAGGGATGGGTAATTTACCAAGTTTATAAGAGAGGTGGAATATGATGGTAAAGGATCTTGAAACATATGGGGAATGGTTGAGGAAAATGGTTTTATTTAGCCTCAAGAAAATTCAGCAGAGGACATCCTAGGTGCTTTCATTTATTAAAACTGTCATATGGAAGTAGATTAATATACAAAACAAAGGCAAATAGAAGACACAAGGAAGCCAGTTTCTACTCATCATAGGAGACTTTGTAAATATTAGAGCTATGCATGACTGTCCACTCTGCATACCATTGGAAATACCCAAACATAAGTTGGGGTTGAAAACACTATAGGGAAAAATTATTGTATAAAAGAAAAAAATCTAGGTAGATGGCTGGCCAGTAAAGTTTCCTTCAGTGCTAAATTTCTCTGTTCTAGAGCTTAAAAAGACACAGACATGAAATTACCCAAGAATAATTTTAAAAGAATATGACAGAAATTAACAAATGCAAAAGAGAAAAATCCACACTGAGTGTGAAGTCTTGTCACGGGTTGGGTTTCTCCAGAACGTGACTATAAGACTGAATTTAGTTTGCTGAATGCTTATCCAGGGTGAAGACAATCTCTGTAGACAGGAGAAATAGGAAATAGGATTGAGGGAAGAGAAAAGTTAAGCAAAGAGTTACGACCAGTGACAGCCTCAGCCTACTCTGAAAGTTGCTCTGAAATTCGAATATCCTTTCAGAGTTGTCCTGAGTTGGGCCGAGATGGTTAGTTCTTCATACAGATTTATCAGTCATTCATTGGTTGTGGATCCAAGGCAGAGAGGTAACCTTGCACAAGGTCACTTGTGCAGCTGAGGTCAAGGCTGCTGAAAGAGCTAATGGCTGAAGGCTTTCAGCCAGCAGCACTCCCAACAATTGGGGCCATAAGTCCTGCACTGAAGAGAGGTCTGGGGGACACATTATAGTGTCCACCAGGTCCACTCTGTGCAAATTGAATCTATTTATTGATAAACAATTTGTGAACAACTTCCATGGATTCTAGCAGACTTGTCTTCTTAAATGAATTTTACAGAGGAGGAAAGTTAGTGGAACAAACTTCAGATACTGCAGCCGGTCTCAGAGGCACAGCTGACCCTCATTGTCTCCCCACCAGAGGACCAGCGCTCTTCATTCTAGATGCCAGGTCAGTAACAATATCAATTCAGTCAACAATGGTGAGTAAAAATCCGTATTCTTCGGCACAAGCACAGACCCCTTTGCACTATGCGTCTCTTCCATCAGATCCTGTGAACCAGACTCTTTAAGGAGTCAGGGAAAAGGGGCTGTTGGGACCAAGAGCACGCAGGTGTTTCTCATTCAGGACTCCTATGCCTACCCCCAGCCCCCATTATATCTCCTGAGATCCTGCAAGACGCGGCTTCCTCTGGGAAGAGTGAGCTGGCGGAGGCAGCAGTTAAAGCTTGATTCTGCAGTTCTCAGAGCTTCCCAGGCACCTAGCACAGCCCAGCCTGTCCTTTCCCTGCCCATCCAACGGGGCCCCTGCTCATTCCTTGCACCCACCCTGAGCCACAGAGCGCGTGTGAAGGCTCCAGTTTGTCTTCCTGGGAAGCTCCACACCCCACGCCCCAACCGGGCCCTGGGTCTGGTCCTCAGGTGCCACTTTGGCTACTCAAAAGAGGAGAACATTTCCTGACAGAGGGGCATGGGCGAAGAAGCCAGCACCCCATCACAGGGTGTGGGCATCAGGGCTGAGTCAAAAGAAAGATCGGGGCTCTGAGGCTGTTCTGGAGAAGGCTCTGGCAGCAGGCAGCCTCCTGGGAGAATTCCTGACACCTTGCAGCTGCTGGGAGGAAAAATTGCCCTGAGGATACTGTAACCCTGTGCTGAGCTGTTGGACTGCTCCTGCATTTGACCTGCTAGAGCTAAGCCTGTAATGCAATTGACTGGTATGCTGGGGTTTGCCTAGAAGGCGATGGACTCCCCAGCCAGTGCTGGTGTTTGCCGTGACCAGGTCGCGGATGTGCCTGCCCTTGACCTACACTGGGAGGAAGCCTTGTGCTTCTCTCTCTGTGGGGGCTCCCAGGACAGCTGCTGTCTCAGTGTGACTCTGGCCTTTGGGTCAGGGGAGGGTGTTGTGGGGAAACCACTTTGCATGGTTTCCTGAGATGCGGCAGGCAAGTGCCAGAGGGAGAGGCCCCAGGTAATGGTGGTGGCCGACAACTCTCTGCTACCTGTGTAACAACCGACTTGAATCTTGAGAGAGCATTTTTATCTTAAAAAGGATGGTTGCAGGCCCCACCTGACTTTACAACTTAGGGAATCTGAGAGAACTGAGCAGATAATGCACCACTGAGGCTGTGTGGGCACTTGGTACCCCGTGGTTAGATGGTTCATTTCTGCAAAGGCACATGGGGGAATGGTTTTTCAGAAGCTATTAAAGCCTCTGCAGATGGTATGACCTTGCTCCGTGATTCTGTGTTGTGAATGTCCCATTGGTGGTTGTCATGCACTCCAAATGCCATATTTTCCCACAGCTGGTAAGGCCACAGGGTATGCCTGGTTTGTTTCAAGTAGCAAGGCTATTTCCATCGTAGCCTGGTCTCCCTACAGAACTTTTCCTATTTGGGTCTCACTCAGAGCCTCCATGTCACTTGATGTACACATCAATACAGTGTTCCCAGTTGTTGATTCCTTTAGAATCTGAAGAAGCCTACATGTCATTCTATCTCTTTCTTTGTACTGGGATGTGCGAGAGGCAATAATTTATCTTTTACTTGGCATGGAATGCCCTAGAATGCCCGTGACCACTACAGTTTTACCAATGTGACCTATGCCTGAGTCCTTAGGGTTTATCTCTCATCCTCTGGAGCACAGGGGTCTTAACAAGGCCTCTGACATCTTAGCCACTTCTCACTGTCACTAGCATGTACTCATTGATACAGATAGTGATTCAACGTGGTGTTTTCCAAGAAGTTAGACTAAACTCTAAATATATACTGTTGCCTTACAGTTGTCTGAATTCAAACTATTTCTGATCCCCTAATCTGATAGTTATGGGAAAGAATACATTTGATGAATCAATGGCTGTATTCTGTGTACCTGGGGCTGTTTTAATACACTCAAGGTAAGATGTCACACATGGCGTGGTGGCTGTAATTAGGGCTATTCCTTGGTTGAGTTTGCCATAGTCTAATGCCATTTTCTAGCATCCATCTGGTTATCACAAGGGGCCAGGCTACTGAAGAAGGTGTAGAACTGACTGGAATCATTGACCCTGCATTCTGTGATTGTTGAGTGGCATGAATTTCCAACAGTCCCAGGCATGTGGTAGTACTTTTGATTTGCTGTGTTGGAAGGGAGTTTTACAGTATTAGAAACTTCCTACTTAGAATTCACACCAAAACACCTTTTTACCCTACATGCCAAGCATCCTTCGTAGGTGTTGTAACATTACCAAGGATGTCTATTCTGACTACATTTGGGACAAAGAAAATGACCACTAGGTGGATCCATGTACCCAGTGAATCCTCTGAGTCAGTTCTCCTTTTTTTTCATTTATTACCTGGGTTCCATATGCCCCCATGTTAATAGATCATGTTGACACTTTAGACTTCTAGGTAGCAATTTAATTCACACTCTTTACCCATTATTCCATAAAATTTTTGACTATTTGCCTTCCCCTAGGATACAATGACCCTAACATATAGTTCGGTCTTCTTTGTTAATCTGAAAATCTTCGTCTTTTGGTGTGCTTATACCAATTTTATTAAATGTAATTATTGATACATTTCAATTTTAGCTCATAATTTTATTGTTCTCTTCATCTTCCTGTTTTTCATTTTTTTGTTTCTTGCCTGATTTATTGTGGATTATTTGAATATGTTTGAGTATTTTAATTTATCTATGTGAATTTTTATTGTATGCCTTTATTTAAATTTTGTTAGTGACTACTGCAGGGATTACAATATATACACCAAATTTTTCAGCTCTACTTAAAGTTAATATTTTAACCTCTTCAAGTGAAATGTAGAATCATTATGGCTACATAGGTCTCTTTACCCTACAACTTTATTTTGTAGTTGTCATATGCATTATACATGACAGGAAGTGTAGGGGGAGGGAATAGGACATGAAGAAGAAAGTAATAAAGAAGAAAGACTAGGTAAGAAGGAACAATGAAAAAGTATCTAGCTTCTTAATATTGATTAGTTCTACTAACAGAAATACTGATAAGTTCTACAATTCTTGGGGGAAGAGATTCAAAACATACTGAGGTTTTAAATGCAATTAAAGCTCATTTTCATTCCACCTACCAAGTGTACAGTACCACACAAAACATGCTCCTATTTCATTTATCAATATGCAGATTTTGTACTGTGGCCAGGGTTAAGAAAGGCTTGTAGGTTGACAAGTTGGGGTGGAGTGGGGTGCTCTAGAGAAGATACGTACATTTAATCAGGAAAATCAATTGAAAA
Source organism: Bison bison bison (assembly GCF_000754665.1). Taxonomy (NCBI): domain Eukaryota; kingdom Metazoa; phylum Chordata; class Mammalia; order Artiodactyla; family Bovidae; genus Bison; species Bison bison. The sequence continues at coordinate 720,732 of NW_011494755.1, read as the reverse complement.
CCCCATCAGACAATTTTATAGGCTTTGCTTTCCATAGTCATATATATTTTAAAGAACTAAAGAAGATATGTTTATTTTGTATATCTTATCTATTTACTGTTCTGTGTCTCTTTCTGAAGATCCAAATTTCCTTCTGATACCATTCTTCTGCCTACACAACTTTTTTGTTTTAGAAAAGGTCTTCTGGAAGCAAATTCTCTTTATTTCATCTTGTGTTCTAAGTCAGTTCAGTTGTGTAGCTCACCAGGCTCCTCTGTCCATGGGCTCCTCCAGGCAAAGATACTGGAGTGGATTACCATGCCCTCCTCCAGGGGACCTTCCAGACCAGGGGATGAAACCTGTGTTTCCTGTGGCTCCTGCACTGCAGGTAGATTCTTTACCACTGAGCCACTGGGGAAGCCCAAAGTGAAAGTGAAAGTTGCTCAGTCCTGTCTGACTCATTGTGACAGCTGTGGAGGTCCATGGAATTCTCCAGGCTGGCATACTGGAATGGTTGCCCTTCCCTTCTCCAGGGGATCTTCCCAACCCAGGGATTGAACCCAGGTCTCCCACATTGCAGGCAGATTCTTTACCAGCTGAGCCACCAGGGGACATGACCTCATTTCTCCTTTATTTCTAAAGGCTATTTTACTGGATAAAAATTCTGGGCAGATAACTTTCTCTTTGAAATTCCAAGATATTTCCCCACAGTTTTACACCCCTCATGGTTTCTGGTGAGAAATCTAAGGTCATTTGAGTTGGCTTTCCCCTTACGTAATATGTTGCTTTCCTCTGGCTGATTTTAAGATTTTTTTCCTCATTTTTTAGTAGTTTGATTATGATGTATTGAGATGTAATTTTCTTTGCATGTATTCTAGTTAGATGTCACTATATTTTTTTATCTGTTTAATTATATCTCTAACCAAATTTTGGAAAATGTAAGCCATTGTTTCTCTGTCTAAATTTTTTTAATTGAAGGAAAATTGCTTTACATAATTTTGTAGTTTTCTGTCATACATCAACGAGATTCAGCCATAGGTACACACATGTCCCCTCCCTCCTGGCCCTCCCTCCCATCTGCCTCCACTTCCCACCCTTCAGCCTGTCACAGCACCCATGTTTGGGTTTCCTGAGTCATACAGCAAATTCCCATTGGCTATCTGTTTTACATATGGTATTGTACATTTCTATGTTTCTCTCTCCAGACATCTCCCCTTCTCCCTCCTATCCTCTCTCTATGTCCATAGGTCTATTCTCTATGTCTGTTTCTTCATTGTTGCCCTAAAAATAAATTTAAGCCATTGTTTTTTAAAATATATTTTCTACATTGATTTTTCCCTTCTATTTTTCTGGCACTTCAATGACATATATGTTAATTATCCAATCTGGAAAAAAGTTTCAGATTGGAAATTTTCAATTGTTCTGTCTTCAGGTTAATTGATTTTTTTCCTCTGTCATATCCATTTTGCAAGTGAGCTACATGTGCTTTTTGTTAATTCCATTATTGTATTTTTCAGTTCTAAAATTGTCATTTATTTCCTTCTTTATAATTTCTACTTCTTTCTTGAGAACGTCTATCTTCCCATTCAAGAACATTTTCCATTACTTCATGAGGCATGGTTACAATCTCTGCTTTATATTATTTGATAATTCCAGTGTCTGAGTCATCTCAGGGTTAGCATCTGTGAATTTTCTAGCATCTGTGATTTTTATTAAGATTTTACAGGTACTTGTATATCAAGTACTTTTCAATTGTATACAGAACTTTTTGAATATTATGAGATTGTTAAATTCTTCAGAGAATGTTGTTGGCATTTTCTTTTAGCAGCAGCTGACCTCATTCGTTTCCAATGCAAGTCTTAACCTGTTTTTTGAGGGCTATAGTTTACAGGCCAATTTAGTTTTCAGAGTTTATACAGTGCTCTTTGTGCCAGTTTGGGAACTCACCAGTGCTTTAAGCCAGCAGTTTCCAACATTTCTGGCACAGGGACTGGTTTCATTGAAGATGATTTTTCCATGGACAGGGAGTGTGGACAATGGTTTGGGGATGATTCAAGTGCATTATATTTATTGTGCATTTTATTTCTATTATTATTACATCAGCTTCACCTCAGATCATCAGGCATTAGATCCTGGAGGTTGGGGACCCTGATTTAAACTATAGTGTGACAGCAAAAAAAGGAGGAAGTCAAGAGCTACCTGGAGTAACAGGCAAATTTGGCCTTGCAATACTAACAAAGCAGAGCAATGGCTAATAGAGTTTTGCAAGAGAATACACTGGTCATAGCAAACACCCTCTCCCAACAACATAAGAGAAGGCTCTACACATGAACATCCTAGATTGTCAATACCAAAATCAGATTGGTTATATTCTTTGCAGCCAAAGATGGAGAAGCTCTACACAATCAGCAAAAATAAGACTAGGAGCTGACTGTGGCTCAGATCATGAACTCTTTACTGCCAGATTAAAACGAGTCGCCAGTCCAGGTTTGATGCACGATACTGGATGCTTGGGGCTGGTGCACTGGGAGGACCCAGAGGGATGGTATGGGGAGGGAGGAGGGAGGAGGGTTCAGGATGGGGAACACATGTATACCTGTGGCAGATTCATTTTGATATATGGCAAAACCAATACAATATTGTAAAGTTAAATAAAATAAAATTAAAAAAAAAAAAAAACCTGTGGCAGATTCATTTTGATATTTGGCAAAACTAATACAATTATGTAAAGTTTAAAAATAAAATAAAATTTAAAAAAAAAATTCTTAGTTCCCAAGGCGGGGAGGGGGGGAAGTGAAGAAAGTAGGGAAAACCACTAGACCATTCAGATATGATCTAAAACAAATCCCTTATGATTATACAGTGGAAGTGACAAGCAGATTCAAGGGATTAGATCTGATAGAGTGTCTGAAGAACTATGGATGGAGGTTTGTGACATTGTACTGCTGCTGCTGCTAAGTCACTTCAGTCATGTCCGACTCTGTGTGACCCCAAAGACGTCAGCCCACGAGGCTCCTCTGTCCATGGGATTTTCCAGGCAAGAGTACTGGAGTGGGTTGCCATTGCCTTCTCCAATGACATTGTACAGGAAGCAGTATTCAAGACCGTCTCCCCAAAATGAGAAATGCAAAAAGGCAAAATGGTTGTCTGAGGAGGCCTTACAAATAGCTGAGAAGAGAAGAGAAGCTAAAGGCAAAGGAGAAAAGGAAAGATAGATCCATTTGAATGCAGAGTTCCAAAAAACAGCAAAGAGAGATAAGAAAGTCTTCCTCAGTGATCAATGCAAAGATAGAGGAAAATAATAGAATGAGAAAGACTAGAGATTTCTTCAAGAAAATCAGAGATACCAAGGGAACATTTCATGCAAAGATGAGCACAATAAAGGACAGAAATGATATGGACCTAACAGAAGCAGAAGATATTAAGAGGTAGCAAGAAAACACAGAGGAACTATACAAGAAAGACCTTCATGACCCAGGTAATATGATGGTGTGATCACTCACCTAGAGCCAGACATCCTGGAATGTGAAGTCAAGTGGGCCTTAGGAAGCATACTATGAAGCTAGTGGAGGTGATGGAATTCCAGTTGAACTATTTCAAATCCTAAAAGATGATGCTGTTAAAGTGCTCCACTCATTATGCCAGCTTATTTGGAAAACTCAGCAGTGGCCACAAGACTGGAAAAGGTCAGTTTTCATTCCAATCCCAAAGAAAGGCAATGCCAAAGAATGTTCAAATTACCACACTATTGCACTCACCTCACACGCTAGCAAAGTAATGCTCAAAGTTCTCCAAGCTAGGCTTCAACAGTATGTGAACCATGAACTTCCAGATGTTGAAGCTGCATTTAGAAAAGGCAGAAGAAGCAGAGATCAAATTGCCAACATCTGTTGGCTCATCAAAAAAGCAAAAGAATTCCCAAAAAACATCTCCTTTTGCTTTATTGACTACACCAAAGCCTTTGACTGTGTGGATCACAACAAACTGTGGAAGATTCTTCAAGAGTTGGGAATACCAGACCACCTGACCTGCCTCCTGAGAAATCTGTATGCAGGTCAAGAAGCAACAGTTAGAACTAAACATGGAACAGACTGGTTTCAAATCGGGAAAGGAGTACATCAAGGCTGTATACTGTCACCCTGCTTATTTAACTTATCTGCAGAGTACATCATATAAAATGCCAGACTGGATAAAGCACAAGCTGGAATCAAGATTGCTGAGTGAAATATCAATAACCTCAGATATGCAGATGACATCACCCTTATGGCAGAAAGGGAAAGAGAACTAAAGAGCCTCTTGATGAAAGTGAAAGAGAAGAGTGAAAAAGTTGGCTCAACATTCAGAAAACTAACATCATGGCATCTGGTCCCATCAGATCAGATCAGTCACTCAGTCGTGTCCCATCACTTCCTGGCAAATAGATGGGGAAACAAACGAAAGAGTGACAGACTTTATTCTTGGGCTCCAAAATCACTGCAGATGGTGACTGCAGCCATGAAATTAAAATATGCTTGCTCCTTGGAAGAAAAGCTATGAGCAACCTAGACAGCATATTAAAAAGCAGGGACATTACTCTACCCTCAAAGGTCCGTCTAGTCAAAGCTATGGTTTTTCCAGTAGTTGTGTATGGATGTAAGAATTGGACTCTAAAGAAAGATGAGCACCGAAGATTTGATGCTTTTGAACTATGGTGTTGGAGAAGACTCCTGAGAGTCCTTTGGCCTGCAAGGAGATTCAAGAAGTCAATCTTAAAGGAAAAGATGGCTGGATGGCATCACCGACTCAATGGACGTGGGTTTGGGCAGACTCCGGGAGTTGGTGATGGACAGGGAGGCCTGGCGTGCTGCAGTTCAGAGGGTTGCAAAGAGTCGAACACGACTGAGAGACTGAACTGATCTTTATTATTTCCTTCTTTCTGCTGAATTTGGTTCTTGATTCTTTTTCTTTTTCTAATTTCTTTACTTGATGGTTAGGTTGTTTATCTGAGTTTTTTTCTTGTTGCTTGAGGTAGGCCTGTTTTTTATAAACTTCCCTTTTACATCTGCTTTTGCTGTGTCCCATAAATTTTGGAAAGGTATGTTTTTATTTTCATTTGTCTCAAGTATTTTCTGATTTCCACTTTGACATCCTGGTTTTTAAGCAGCGTGTGACTTAGCCCCCATGTATTTGTTTTTCCCATTTTTCTTCCTGTATTTGATTTCTAACTTTATACTGGTCATGGGAAACAAGTCAGAGTTTTGTGCAATTTCAATCTCCTTCTGTTACTGAGTTCAAGCTTGTAATGCTTAGCACACAACAAGCCAATAAATCAACATATAAGCTGTTAAAAAAAAAAAAAAAGGTAATCAATCCTGAATATTCATTGGAAGGACTGATGCTGAAGCTGAAACTCCAGCACTTAGGCTACCTGATACAAAGAAGTGACTCATTTGAAAAGACCCTGATGCTGGGAAAGATTGAAGGCAGGAGGAGAAGGGGATGGCAGAGGATGAGATGGTTGGATGGCATCACCAACGCAATGGACATGAATTTGAGTAGGCTCTGGGAGTTGGTGATAGACAGGGAAGCCTGGGGTGCTGCAGTCCATGGGGTTGCAAAGAGTCAGGCACAACTGAGCAACTGAACTGAACTGAAATGTGACAGCAAATCTCAGGTTAATACCAAGCTTATGCAGTCCAGAGGATAAGCCTGTGGCTTTATGCACAGGTTTAGGGATCTCTTGCAACAGATCCTTCCTCTCTCTGATTTCCCCCATACTTTCTGACTTCAAGAGGTCCTATTTGCTGACTCTCTGGCTATTGGGCTGAAGTTTTAGTGTCCTGTTTTCTCATAAACTCCTGGAGAAGAAAATGGCACCCCACTCCAATATCCTTGCCTGGAAAATCTCATGGACACAGGAGCCTGGTGGGCTGCAGTCCATTGGGTTGCAAACAGTCAGGCACGACTGAGCGACTAACACTTACACTTTGTTATAAGCTTCTTATTATTGAATATACCTCAGCATTAAAGTGAGAGAAAAAAAGAGAGCAATAGCCTGAATTTCCCCCGAAATCTTTGGACTACAGGGACTTCTTTTCTGAGTTCTTTTTGTCAGAAAGCAGGATTTTATCTCATGGTTTTAGTGCCCAAGTGCCCACTACTCCTATCCTTGCTATGCAGATGCAGCTTCCTGACTGGGGCTTGCATAAGGCTTGGGCTGTTTTTTTTTTTAAAACAAAACAAAACAAAACGAAACAACCCTGGACTTTCCTATACAAATCAAAACCACACTCCTGGGAATGTTGTTACTAAAAAGTCAAGAAGTAACAACCGTTGGTAAGAATGTGGAAAAATAGGAACCCTCATATATAGTTGTTAGAATGTAAATTGATGCAACCACTGTGGAAAACAGCATGGAGTTTCCTCAAAAAAAAAAAAAAAAAGTAATAGAACTACCAAACAATCTAGCAATTCCATTCATGGGTATTTATTTGAATAAAATGAAAACACTATTTCAAAAAGAGGTATGCACCCCTATGTTCATCACAGTGTTGTTTACAATAGCCAAGATAAAGAAATAACCTAAGTGTCCATCAATGGATGAATGGATAAGGAAGTTATGTACACACACACACACACACACACACACACACATACAATGGAATACTACTCAGGCATAAAAAGATGAAGTCTTGCCATTTGTAATAATATGTATGGGTCTTGAGGGTATTATACTAAGTGATATAAGTCATATAGAGAAAGACAGATACTGTATGATTTCACTGATATGTGGAATATAAAAAATAAACAAAACCCCAAATCGGTAAACAAAACACAACAAACCCATGGCTGACTCATGTCAATGTATGGCAAAAACTACCACAATATTGTAAAGTAATTAGCCTCCAATTAAAATAATTTAAAAAAAAACAAATACATAGATACAGAGAACAGAGTACTAGTTAAGTAGGGGAAGGGGCTGAGGACAAAATGGGGAAAGGGAAAAACTATACGTTGACAAATAGCAACTTAATTTTGGATGGTGAACATGCTAGTTTATATAGAAGTCAAAACATAATGTACACATGAAACTTATGTTATAAAGCAATATTATCTCAGTAAACACAAACCCAACCCCCACAAAAGAAACAAAACTGGAGCTTCCTCTACAACTATTCAATAGGGTTCTCTTTCCTCATTCTCTGGACAGAAAAGAAGAGAGAATTTCTTGGTAATTTTTCTGTTCATACCCACAAATCTGTGATGTCTTAAAACCTGAGATCATGGGAGTCATGGGAGAAAAAAACAAAACAGGTCACTCATGGCTGTATTAGTTATTCTTCATGTTTTTATTTCCTTCCTAAATCTACTTGCTATTATTATATACATTTGAAAGTTCTCAGTTAGTGCCTTGTTTACTTATAGTAAGTTTGGGGGAAATAGGGTAGAGTGAGTTTGTGTGTGCATGTGTGTGTGTGTATGCACATGTGTGCTCAGTCGTGTCTGACTGTGAATGCATGGACTGTAGCCCGCCAGCCTCCTCTGTCCATGGAATTTTCCAGGCAAGAATACTGGAGTGGGTTGCCATTTCCTTTTCCAGGGGATCTTTTCAACCGAGGGATCGAACCTGCATCTCTTAGATCTCCTGTGTTGTAGGCAGATTCTTTACCACTGGGCTACCTGGGGGTTTAGGCTATACTTACTCCATCTTAATTAAAATTCAAACCTCAAAAAATTGAAGCTTGAGATTTAGAAATAAATTAATGGGAACCTCACAAAAGAATGACTAAGGCATTACTATTCTGATAAATTAGGGTCATGACATTTAAGAAAACTAAAACCTCACTGTAAGGAAGATTCAATAGTTTTTTCTTATTAAATGCTTTTTACTTAGTTGGTTGGATTTTGAATTATCCTGTAGTTTCAGTTCTTCTCATGCATTAAATTATTTCACTACTCCTTGACATAATAAGGACTGGGTGTTTTGTTTGACAAATGATTCATTTGACCTATTTATGAATAAATGGAATTGTTTGACATTTCTACTACAAAGAGTGAAGATATTTTAATTTTTTCTATATTATTTTTCTTCCTCAGTGAAATGACTTCTTAAATGTTAAGAATTTTAGTCACTTTTGAGAATAAATTGCTTTATAGCAAAAATGGTTTTAACATCTATATATTGTAATAAATTACATAATAGCATCTACTTGCTCTATGCACAACTTTAAAAATTTTAGATGCATTATAACAAGAAAGAGCACTGACTGTAATACTATCCCTTTATGATGCACTTAATTCTAAATGGAATACTTTTCATAATAAAAAGGAACAGTTTAAATTTTAACAATTGCCACACCTCCTATAATTCCTACGTTTTCAAGTTCTCATAAATATTTTAATCTTTATAATGAAATTTATTTAAAAAAAAGTTTTCTGTATTCTACCTCTTACTAACAATCATTCAAAGCAAGTTACTTCATCTGTTGGTGCTGCAGCTTCTCTGCTATACAATTGTAATAGCACCCATCATTTTACATGATGGCTAGTAGGATTCCATGAGGGTACAACATCTGTGAAAAGGACAGGCGTAGTAATTTCTAGTTACTAATGGTTATAATGTATTATTGCTTCTCCATACTACCACCACGGCTTCTCATTATCTAACTCACCCACCGTCAATAAATGACATTTGTGCTATTCTTGATGTCCCCAGCTACGCCAAACATAAAGCCTCTGACCCCATCATGTAGGTGCTCTTAAGAGAATCCTCATGCATTGTCCATTTAGAAGAATGTATTGGGTACACAACATTACTGTCAGTTTCTAGTTACCAGTTGTTTTCAGGAAATCTATGATGACAAGATTTATATTGATGACATTACAAAGCTAAAATGAGTCACAGGGACAAGTGAGCTACTTTCAGGAGTACAAAGGAAATCATGCATTCAACATATATTTCCTGAGCTCCAGCTCTGTACCAAGGACTGGGCTAAGATCTGGAAATTAAAATGCAGACAAAATGTGTCTACACACAGATCTGTGGAGAAATCAGAACTCTCTAAACTATAAATTCCTTCAGATAAGGATCGTCTTTCATTCATCTTAGCGCTCTCAGCATTTAGCAGAATTTCTGACATGATAAAGTAGTAAATTAAATTTTTGAGTTATATTTCATGGCTAATTTTTATTGCTAAGTAGCATCCTTTTTAAGACCTGGACTGGACATGACTGAGCAACTAAGCACAGGGGTAAAGAGCCCATGTGCCAATGCAGGAGACAATAAGAGATGTGAGTTTGATCCCTGGGTCAGGAAGATCCCCTAGAGGAGGGAATTGCAACCTGTTCCAGTATTCTTGCCTGGAGAATCCCATAGACAGAGGAGCCTGGCAGGCTACAGTCCATGGGGTTGCAGAGTTGGACATGACTGAAGCAACTTAGCATGCATGCAGGATCACACCCTTTCTATAAAATATAATGCCAGGAGTAAAATCTGAAACAGTTTTGATAGACTCAGAACAGGATATCAAAGGTTGGCTTCTCTCAACCTTGTGGCAGTATACTTAAGGGACCTAACTTGAAGACCATCCTTCTAAAGAAGCACTGCCACTTATTATATCAGATGTGAAGAATGTCCTGTTGAATGGTATCTGCGTAATCTACTTTTTCTTCAGTACCTCCCATTTTCTCTTACATACAAATCTTGTCAGAACAATATACAATCATTACACTGAGCAAAAATCACAAATTCTATTCTTTGTTACATTTTCATTAAAATAGTGAGAGTCAGAGGCCTGCCATACAACAGAGGAATTCATGATCCTGTGTGTCCTGAAAGCAAACCTATTCCAAGCAGCTCCACCAAGTCTCATGGACTCCAGGGCGGGGCACAGATCTGTGGAGGATTTGCTTAAGCCTCCCTCTTGATTATGGTTTCCCTCCGTATGTTTCAGTGAGATAGGGAAATCCCAGTCACATCTATTCTCTCTCCACATCTTCGTTTTAATCCATATAGCTCGGATTTCTCATCTCAAAGGGTTCTACAGACACAAATACAGAGAGAGGGAGCAGATTAAGCACATTCTCTGAGAGAGTAGTGAGAAATAATTGAGTTTGAAATGAGAATGTGGATTAAAATATATTACATATTCAAAGAATTTTAAACTGCTGAGTAGTGCTTCTACTCTGCCTAAGAAGGAAGCCTGGTCAGAGAGTCCAGGCAGTGAAGAGTCCATCTTGCAGTCCTGCTCTCGTCCCCACCATGGAACATGAACCCTGGCTCTACCTGACCCAGGAGCCTGAACAGGCAGCCTTAGAGCCCAGTCTGTGGCGCTACTTCAAGTCAGTATTTTTTTCCAAGCACAAACCAATTAACTCAGTTCTCTGTAGACACTTACCCAATGTCCCACAAATTTAACTTAATTCTGACACTGTCTCCCTGCAGATAGCATGAGATTCCACAGGTTAAGGAATCTTAGTCGCAAGACTGACCACAGTTCAGAGGCCAATTACAGGGTCAAGTCATTCATTACCAGTGCTTCTGATTGATTTGTTAGAAATCAGAGGTTCCCAAGAGTCCCCTCCATGGATTTGATTAATTTGCCAGAGCAGCTCACAGAACTCAGGAAACCAATTTATTTACTAGATTACTGATTTATTACAAAAGATATTACAAGATACAAATGAATAGCCAGATGAAGAGCTACATAAGGCCAAGTGTGGGTGAAAGGGGCACAGAGCTTACATTCATACTCATTCTGTTCAACAGCCTGGACGCTCTTCCACATCCATCCTTCTGGGTTTCTATGGAGGCTTAGTTACATAGACATGACTGTTTGGTGATTGAACTCGGTCTTCAGCCTTTCTCCCTTCCCCAGAGAGGCTGTTCCAACACTCTCATCACAAGTTTGGTTCCCTTGGAACCAGTTCCCCATCCTTTGGTTGGTGTTCTTTCAGTCAGTTAAGTCTTGTCCAACTCTTTGCAGCCCCATGGGGTACAGCTCCTCTGTCCATGAGACTTTTCAGGCAAGGATACTGGAGTCATTGTGATTTCATTCTCCAGGGGATCTTCCTGATACAGGGATGCAGATTCTTTACCCCTGAGCCACCTGGAAGCCCTTATCCTTAGGTTACCTGCTGCTGCTGCTAAGTTGCTTCAGTTGTGTCCAACTCTGTGCGACCCCATAGACAGCAGCCCACCAGGCTCCCATCCCTGGGATCCTCCAGGCAAGAACACTGGAGTGGGTTGCCATTTCCCTCTCCAATGCATGAAAGTGAAAAGTAAAAGTGAAGTTGTTCAGTCGTGTCCGACTCCTAGCGACCCCATAGACTGCAGCCTACCAGGCTCCTCTGTCCATGGGATTCGCCAGGCAAGAGTACTGGAGTGGGTTGCCATTGCCTTCTCCTAGGTTACCTAGGGGCTTTCTAAAAGTCACCTCATTAATATAACAAAAGATACCTTTAGTTTCTCATCACTTAGCTGAAAGGGGTTTAGGAGCTCTGTGCCAGGAATGGGGACAAAGACCAAATACATATTTCCTATTATCAGTTCAATTCAGTTGCTCAGTTGTGTCCAACTCTTTGTGACCCCATGGAATGCAGCACGCCAGACTTCCCTGTCCATCACCATCTCCCAGAGCTTACTCAAACCCATGTCCATTGAGTTGGTGATGCCATCCAACTATCTCATCCTCTGTCATCCCCTTCTCCTCCTGTCTTCAATCTTTCCCAGCATCAGGGTCTTTTCCAATGAGTCACTTCTTTGCATCAGGTGGCCACAGTAATGGTGCTTCACATCAGTTCTTCCATTGAGTATTCAGGACTGATTTCCTGTAGGACTGACTGGTTTGATCTCCTTGCTGTCCAAGGGACTCTGAAGTCTCTTTTCCAATGCCACAGTTCCAATGCATCAATTCTTTGGTGCTCAGCTTTCTTTATGGTTTAACTCTCACATCCATACATGACAACTGGAAAAGCCATAGCTTTGACTAGACGGACTTTGTCAGCAAAGTGATGTCTCTGATTTTTAATATGCTGTCTAGGTTTGTCATAGCTTTTCTTCCAAGGAACAAGATCTTTTAATTTTATGGCTGCAGTCACCATCTGCAGTGATTTTGGAGCCCAAGAAAATGAAGGCTCCCACTGTTTCCACATCTATGGGACCAGATGCCCATGATCTTTATTTTTTGAATGTTTAGTTTTAAGCCAGCTTTTCTTCTCTACTCTTTCATTTTAATCAAGAGGTTCTTTAGTTACATGCAGATTCTTTACCAGCTGAGCTACCAGGGAAGCCCAACATGATGACTAGAGTTAACAATATCATGTATTTGAAAGCTGCTAAGAGAGCAGATATTAAGTGGTCTCACTATACACACACACACATACACACAACACAAATGATAATTATGTGAGATGATGGATGTGTTAACTAACCTTATTGTAATAACCATTTTGCAATATATATGTATATCAAATCACCAGAGGAAGCCCAGTAGCTCAGCTGTAAAGAATCTGCCTGCAATGTAGGAGACACGGGTTCAATCCCTGATTCAGGAAAATCCCCTGAATGAGGAAATGGCAACCCACTGCAGTATTCTTGCATTGCCTTTCTGCGAGATTGGAATGAAAACTGACCTTTTCCAGTCCTGTGGCCACTGCTGAGTTTTCCAAATTTGCTGGCATATTGAGTGCAGCACTTTCACAGCATCATCTTTCAGGATTTGAAATAGCTCAACTGGAATTCCATCACCTCCACTAGCTTTGTTCCTAGTGATGCTCCCTAAGGCCCACTTGACTCCACATTCCAGGATGTCTGGCTCTAGGTGAGTGATCACACCATAGTGATTATCTGTATAGTATAGTTCCTCTGTGTATTCTTGCCACCTCTTCCTAATATCTTCTGCTTCTGCAACGCCCCTACCATTTCTGTCCTTTATCAAGCCCATCTTTGCATGAAATATTCCCTTGGTATCTCTAATTTTCTTGAAGAGATCTCTAGTCTTTCCCTTTCTATTGTTTTCCTCTATTTCTTTGCATTGATCGCTGAGGAAGGCTTTCTTATCTCTCCTTGCTATTCTTTAGAACTCTGCATTCAGATGCTTATATCTTTCCTTTTCTCCTTTGCTTTTTGCTTCCTTTCTTTTCACAGCTATTTGTAAGGCCTCCTCAAACAGCCATTTTGCCTTTTTGCATTTCTTTTTTTGAGGATGGTCTTGATCCCTGTCTCCTGTACATTGTCATGAACCTCCATCCATAGTTCATCAGGCACTCTGTCTATCAGATCTAGTCCCTTAAATCTATTTCTCACTTCCACTGTATAATCATAAGGGATTTGATTTAGGTCATAGCTGAATGGTCTAGTGGTTTTCCCCACTTTGTTCAATTTAAGTCTGAATTTGGTAATAAGGAACTCATGATCTGAGCCACAGTCAGCTCCCGGTCTTGTTTTTGCTGACTGTATAGAGCTTCTCCATCTTTGGCTGCAAAGAATATAATCAATCTAATTTTGGTATCCACCATCTGGTGATGTCCATGTGTAGAGTCTTCTCTTGTGTTGTTGGAAGAGGGTATTTGCTATGACCAGTGCATTCTCTTGGCAAAACTCTGTTAGCCTTTGCCCTGCTTCATTCTGTACTCCAAGGCCAAATTTGCCTGTTATTCCAGGTGTTTCTCTTCCCTGGTGGTGCAGAGGGTAAACTGTCTGCCTACAGTGTGGGAGACCTGGGTTCGATCCCTGGGTCAGGAAGATCCCCTGGAGAAGGAAATGGCAACCCACTCCAGTACTCTTGCCTGGAAAATCCCGTGGACGGAGGAGTGTAGTAGGCTACAGTCCATGGGGTCACAAAGAGTCGGACATGACTGAGCGACTTCACTTCACTTCACTTCACTTCCAGGTGTTTCTCGACTTCCTACTTTTGCATTCCAGTCTCCTATAATGAAAAGGACATCTTTTTTGGGTGTTAGTTCTATAAGGTCTTGTATGTCTTCATAGAACTGTTCAACTTCAGCTTCTTCAGCATTACTTGTTGGGGCATAGACTTGGATTACTATGATACTGAATGGTTTGCCTTGGAAACAAACAGAAATCATTCTGTCATTTTTGAGACTGCATCCAAATACTGCATTTCGGACTCTTTTGTTGACCATGATGGCTACTCCATTTCTTTAAGGGATTCCTGCCCCTCTGTAGTAAATATAATGGTCATCTGAGTTAAAGTCACCCATTCCAGTCCATCTTAATTCACTGATTCCTAGAATGTCGATGTTCACTCTTGTCATCTCCTGTTTGACCACTTGCAATTTGCCTTGATTCATGGACCTAACATTCCAGGTTCCAATGCAATATTGCTCTTTACAGCATCGAACTTTTCTGCTATGACCAGTCACATCCACAACTGGGTGTTGTTTTTGCTTTGGCCCATCCCTTCATTCTTTCTGGAGTTATTTATCCACTGATTTCCAATAGCATATTGGGCACCTACTGACCTGGGGAGTTCATCTTTCAGTGTCATAGTTTTTTTTTGCCTTTTCATACTGCTCATGGGGTTCTCAAGGCAAGAATACTGAAGTGGTTTGCCATTCCCTTCTCCAGTGGACCACGTTCTGTCAGACCTCTCCACCATGACCTGTCCATCTTGAGTGGCCCCACATGGCAGGCTTAGTTTCACTGAGTTAGACAAGGCTGTGGCCCGTGTGATCAGATTGGCCTATTGTCTGTGATTGTGGTTTCAGTCTGTCTGCCCTCTGATGCCCTCTCTCAGTGCCTACCATCTTACTTGGGTTTCTCTTACCTTGGATGTGGGGTGTCTCTTCACGGCTGCTCCAGCAATGCACAGCCTCTGCTCCTTACCTCAGGTATGGGGTAGCTCCTCTAGGCTATGCCTGAATACCTAGTAGTTCAGTGATAAAGTTTGTCATGCTTTAGACTCTGAGTCATGACCTTCCTTATTCAATCTTCCCTCAGCTCAGTTCCTGGGCCTGAGGTTTCTTTCTTTTTTCTATTCATCCGTGTTCTGCTTTCCTGAGAATGGAGTTCTATAAATGCACCTGCAAGTCGTGTGCCCAGAACTACCTCCCTTTCCAGATGTTCCCCCTCCTGAACAGGTTTCCAGGAGCTGACACAGTCCCCAGTGCTGGGTTGATGTGTTTACTCTGATTAAGCTATATTCTCACAACTTGTGTACCCTTATTTACTATGTTATACTTAATAAGGTGTTTATTAATTTTTTTATTAAAAATTTAAATGAAAAAAAGAGGGTTCTGTGC
The DNA here is from genome assembly GCF_000754665.1 of Bison bison bison. Lineage (NCBI taxonomy): Eukaryota > Metazoa > Chordata > Mammalia > Artiodactyla > Bovidae > Bison > Bison bison. The sequence continues at coordinate 705,510 of NW_011494755.1, read as the reverse complement.
AAAACACCAAGAATTTGGAGAAAGTATTTCTATATCTTACAGGAAATAACATTTGGGACAAGAATATCTACATGGTTGATGGGGACTGATAAGAGATGCTCAAGAAGTTGGATAAATTGTTGTTTGGCATTGGAAGGGTGTGTGTGTGTGTGTGTGTGTGTGTGTGTGTGTAGAAAGAAGACAAAAAGCTGGAAAAGCCCTCAGAGATGTCTTGCCTTTTAGTTAAACCCTGCAATGAATTTTATAAAATGCTACCCAGTACTTTTCTGATGATAAGTTTCCATATCACTCTTGTGACTCCAGAGGTTCGGTCATGTCTGGATTTCCCTTTGTGCCCATACCCAACTAATTGGCATCTGCAGGTGACAGAATAAGGACTGTGCATGCCATCTCCTTCTCAAAAATTAGCCTTTCAGGGTCAGTTTGTCTGCCCCACTTCCTGTGCCCTCCTGAACACCTATCTTGTACTGACCCCAATATGCCGAAACCAGCAGCCTTTTATAGCCATGTCAAGTGTTTTCACACACAATATAAATGTTTCTGCTCTCTGATGTTGAGGCAGGCCATAAAACATATTTAGTATTGTTATTTAAAGTTCAATTTGACCTGAGTCCCTGGTAGCCTGGGGTGAGAAAATTCTGAGGATAAAAAGGTTACTAGTAGTTTTTATGGATCAGGAAAGCTCATTTAAGTGATAAATCTGGAGGACAAGAGTAAAAGTTGTCTACAGATAAGTTATATCATGACAAGATGGTGCCCTGAATAACCCTAATCTGCATAAACTATACCACTGTGGAAAGAATGTAATTGTTTTTCCTTTAAAGACACTTTGAGGTTATTATGAGCCATATTTCCTAAATATTGTGGGATTTCACTTGTTTGTTTATGGGCTTATGCCCTAGTCACACAAAGAAGAACACAGAATTTGAGCCAAGAAAAAGTGAAATCATATTACAGAAGCTACATTTTGAATTCATTTTATTTGAAACTAGAGACAGGTGAACTACCTAAAATATTCATGGTGTCTTGTTTATCTTTGCCAAAAATGGACTTTGTCAGCACCAAATTCTTGTGACTTCCAGTTCTAATCTTTAAAATGCAATACTGTTTGAATGCTCTGATAAAAAAATGTGTTCTAAAACTGGTTAGAAGTTTGTTAAGCATTGTAGTTACTCTCTTTATTCTAAACCCATACCAAAGAAAATGGATTATTCACAAATTGTGTTAAGGTTCTAGGGAAGCATAGATAAAAATATTCTTGAATTCAAGTAGTTAGTGATCTAATTTTGGAATTTAGAAATATAAATACAGTTCAGACTCATAAGGGTTATACTAGAAGAATGTTCACAATCCTGCTGCTGCTGTTGCCAAGTCACTTCAGTCGTGTCCGACTCTGTGCGACCCCGTAGACGGCAGCCTACCAGGCTCCTCCATCCTTGGGATTCTCCAGGCAAGAACGGTGGAGTGAGTTGCCATTTCCTTCTCCAATGCATGAAAGTGAAAAGTGAAAGTGAAGTAGCTCAGTCGTGTCTGACTGTTCGCAACCCCGTGGACTGTAGCCTACCAGGCTCCTCCGTCCATGGGACTTTCCAGGCAAGAGTACTGGAGTGGGTTGCCATTGCCTTCTCCATCACAATCCTAGAAGCATGAAAAAAACCATGACAATGCAAGTAATGCCTATGTGGGGCTTTGAAGAATGAGAGCTGATCAGGAAGAAGAGTTGCGTTAGCGACAGGTCATGAATGAATGTGTGTATCATATTATGGCTGCAGAAATGCACCTAGGAGTGAGGCAGTTGTGTGGTGGAGATCAAACCTGAAGCAGAGAACACAGTTACAGTATCACATTGCAAGGCTATAGCAAAAATCTGTGTGTGCTCAGTCACTTAGTCGTGTCCGACTCTTTGCAACCCCCTGGACTGTAGCCCGCCAGGCTCCTCTGTCCATGGGATTCTCTAAGCAAGAATACTGAAGTGGGTTGCCATTTCCTTCTCCAGGCGATCTTCCCAATCCAGGGATCAACCATAAATCTAAGTAGTTAAATTTACTATCACATTTAACATATTTTCAGTATTGGAAAGTTCTTTTTTTTTTAATATAAATTTATTTAATTGGAGGCTAATTACTTTACAATATTGTATTGGTTTTGCCATACATCAACATGAATCTGCCATGGGTGTACATGTGTTCCCCATCCTGAACCCCCCTCCCACCTCCCTCCCCATACCATCCCTCTGGGTCATCACAGTGCACCAGCCCCAACCCTCCTGAATCCTGCATTGAACCTGGACTGGCGATTCATTTCATATATTATATTATACATGTTTCAATGCCATTCTCCCAAATCATCCCACCCTCTCCCTCTCCCACAGAGTCCAAAAGACTGTTCTATACATCTGTGTCTCTTTTGCCATCTCGCATACAGGGTTATCGTTATCATCTTTCTAAATTCCATATATATGCGTTAGTATACTGTATTCGGAGAAGGTGATGGCACCCCACTCCAGTACTCTTGCCTGGAAAATCCCATGGACAGAGGAGCCTGGTAGGCCGCAGTCCATGGGGTCGCAAAGAGTCGGACATGACTGAGCAACTTCACTTTCACTTTTCACTTCATGCATTGGAGAAGGAAATGGCAACCCACTTCAATGTTCTTGCCTGGAGAATCCCAGGGACGGTGGAGCCTGGTGGGCTGCCGTCTCTGGGGTCGCACAGAGTCAGACACGACTGAAGCGACTTAGCAGCAGCATACTGTATTGGTGTTTTTCTTTCTGGCTTACTTCATTCTGTATAATAGGCTCCAGTTTCATCCACCTCATTAGAACTGATTCAAATGTACTCTTTTTAATGGTGAGTAATACTCCATTGTATATATGTACTACAGCTTTCTTATCCATTCATTTGCTGATGGATATCTAGGTTGCTTCCATGTCCTGGCTATTATAAACAGTGCTGTGATGAACACTGGGGTACACGTGTCTCTTTCAATTCTGGTTTCCTTGATGTGTATGCACAGTAGTGGGATTGCTGGGTCATAAGGCAGTTCTATTTCCAGTTTTTTAAGGAATCTCCACAAACAAAGAATTAGAATGTTTGCAATTTGATTTATAAATGCTTTGAAAATTATTCATTTAATAAACACTTATTAGATATGTGTCATGTAACAGGTTCTGGAAAAGGGAATGACAACCCTCTCCAGTATTCTTGTCTGGAGAATCCCATGGGCAGCAGCCTAGCGGGCTATAGTCCATGGAGTCACAAAGAGTTGGACACGACTGAAGCAATTTAGCACGTGTAACAGGTATTGAAAAACCAGAAATATATAAGGATGTGTGCAAATGTTTAGCTATAATGATATTCATCACAAGGGTACTTACAACAAAACCTGGAAACAATCAAAGACCCACAATTATTAGACTGGTTAAAAATAGCAGTTTTTCTGTTTTATACACACCCAAATATTTACACACCCCCTGTATGAAGAGCCAACTCATTGGAAAAGAACCTGATGCTGAGAAAGATTGAGGGCAGGAGAAGTGGACAACAGAGGTTGAGATGGTTGGATGGCATAATCGACTCAACAGACATGAGTTTGAGCAAACTCCAGGAGATAGTGATGGACACGGAAGCCTGGCATGCTGCAGTCCATGGGGTTGCAAAGAGTTGGACATGATTGGGTGACTGAACGATAACAACAATAAGTATGTATATATACAATTTCTCTTTTAAAAGGCACATGAGTTTTGTACATTCTCTTCCATTTTACACAAAATTATGAACAACTTCCATAACTATTTGCCATCTGAATATAAATGCATTCCATCGTAGTTATAGCATGTATACATACATACATGTAATATATATGTAAGTATTGCGAGGTCATATAAAAACATAGGTACTGTAATTATGATGAATATATTAATATGTGCTGTGCTGTGCTTAGTCCCTCAGTTGTGTCCAACTCTTTGCAACCCCATGGACTGCAGCCCGCCAGGCTGCAGAATCCTCTGTCCATGAGGATTCTCCAGGCAAGAATACTGGAGTGGGTTGCCATGTGCTTCTCCAGGGGATCTTCCCAATCCAGGGAAAAACCTAGGTCTCCCACATTGCAGGTAGATTCTTTACAGTCTGAGCCACCAGAGAAGCCCATTAAGTAATACACATAATTTATTTTATAGTAAAAGCACATGAAAATTTCTGCAAATTGTTCATATGTTTTTAAAGAAGACAGTGTAAAAATATGTACCTTTTTAAAAAAGAAAGGCTATATTCCTTACTTACAGAAAGAAATACCAAACATGTATACATGACAATGTGGATTGGTTATAACTGGGTAATACCACTGTGATTTTTATTGTCTTATATATGTTTTCAATAGTGAACTGCATATTTTTGTAAAGAGAAAATTTTTGTTACACCAGATATAGTCAAAACTTTTCCATCTCTATGTGAATTTGCAAAGGCCAATAGAACTCACACAAACTATTCTATGACCTGTGAATGCAAGGTGAAATCTGAATATATTTGCTTGTGTTTGAATGGGTGACTGTACATGATGGTTATTTACAAACCTTTTGAACCCGAGAAACTGCTATCGATATCTGAATTATACTTCTGTCCACATTATTTCTGCATTTCTGAATATTACCTTAGCAATAGACCAGAGTGGTTTATGTCAGGCTAGATCAATTCGTCTCCAAATTCTTGGCATAGAAATTTGATCCCAAATTCAGACTGCACCAGTCTAAATAGTATGCACTTAATGTTTAAACGCACACATAGAGTTAATTTGGCCTGTGGAGCTGACTTTTTCTTTAACAGTATGTCAGTAAATTGGGAGCTAAATGGTTTCTAATTTCATTTTAATAGTTCTAATAAAATTTAGAGCCCCAATAAATTTAGAGTACTATAATTATAATAAACTATTATTATAAAGAAATTTTATTTTGCATGAAATACAGATTTGTGACCACTTAATAATGAGAATGTACACTTCTAGTGGAAATGTAGTAAACATTATTGTGCTGTATACCTTCTTTATTTTATGGAACACAGCTGTGCTTTGTAAGCCTAACCTAATTTGAATTCTTTTCAGGTAATTTGTCAAACAATTAAAAAAAAATCAGAAAGAAGGAAAACCATTTAATTAGGCACCACTGGAATACAATATATTGTATTTAATATATACAATACTATATGCAATTTTAATTGCTTTCTCAAATGATTATCAATTTGACTGAACATAGAGTTCATCTATTACAACTTTTCCCTATGTAGATTCTATTCAAATATATCTTTTCATATATAATATTGTGAAGAGATATCAAGGCTAGTCAGAGATTTTTCCTTCACCAGTGCAATTCTTTATAAATGAAGTACATATGTTTATATATTACCTCCATTTAAATTATATATTTGTGTATTACTTATAGACATAGTGTTTTACCTAGATGTTTTTCTCTTCATTAAGCATTAAACACTCAGACCTTTTAAGCTCAAGCCTTTTTGTACTTCAGGAAAACTACAAAGTCCTTTACATCTATATTTTCTGGAAAACTTGTTTGTGATTTCTTTAGGAAGAGTATTAGGTCCCTTTGGCTAAACTGTTATTTTAAGTTACTTTTCTCTTTATGCCCTTTCCCCCGCCCCCCCAGTAACTAAAAGAGTACACTTGTTTTCCATAATATTGATTTGGCTTTTCAGAATGACCTTAACAACTTTTAATGTAAATTTTAATTTTGTTTTTTAGTATCATTAGATTTTTTTAATCTCATAGTTTCTTTTTATTTGTCTGCTTCTCAGTACAATTTTATTCTAGCATATTTTAAAGTATATTTTCTCTACATTGTAAGTACTTTATTTATATTTTATGTTGCAGAGTCATGCTATACACAATATACTGTTAAGTGATTTTGGTGGTGGGGGAGTTAATTTAACTACTAGAAGTGTCTGACAGCTTAGTGCATGGACATATTTTTTGCCTAGTCACTCAGTGTGTCTGACTCTTTGTGACCCCATGGACTGTAGCCTATGAGGCTCCTCAGTCCATGGGATTCTCCAGGCAAGAATACTGGAGTGGGGCTTAGACATATATATATGTATTTATTGGACATCCTCAATATACACTTTCACTGCTCTTAGAGTCTTACTCTCATTTGCAGATGGATGGTTAATAAATTTATACAAATGTGTATGATCATCTCAGATCATTTGGCTGATTGTGAAATTGAATCACAGATAGTTCAAGCAGGGAAATGACATATTATTCACTAGTCTTCTTCTCAGCTGAATCAATTTTCTTTACATAATTTCCTTTGTGTTCCAGCATCCAGGTCAGATACAAACTATGGTTGTTTCTAGTCTTCTTAACAATGTTATCCTCATTCTTTCTAAAACATGAAATATACTACATAATATATATACGTATCAATAATATGGATGAGTTAATTGAATATAAAAACACTCCTAAATACCACTATCCTCTGTGATTTCATGTTTTGCACAATAGCTTCCAAACCTTTTATGTATCTTTCAGAATTTTACATAGTAAGAAAAAAGTACACATATGTAGTATTCTCCTAGAAGCAATCACAAATAAGGAAAAATGCAAGCTTGTGTTTTGACCAAGAAAGCTTTTCCAAGACGCTGGGACCTAGAGAGTGTGTTCCTCCCACACGATATAATTTTCTTTCTTTCTACCCAGAGGGGAGGGAGGTAGGTTAGTGAACCATGGAAAAATTAATTCTGTATTGTCTAAACAGAGTTCAAAGTATACAGAAGCTATGTCATTTAGTATGCAAAGCAGCAGAAAACTTGACACAAAACACTGCCTTGAATTCTTTTGTAAAAATAGAGACGCACTAATGTTCTATGTTTACAGTAAGATTGATATTATTGTAAACAATATAAGGTGATATAATAAGTATATCACCAGTGAGAGAAGAATAAGTGTGAACTGATTAACATTATATCATTCAGTTCTGAGTCTTGTCTTAGAACAAAGTTGATTTGCCTTGTCTACTTGTGAGAAGTCCACTATACAACACGGATAGGGAGATTACAATATTTTAATGAGGATGCAAATACAAAGTAGAATGTATGACGGAATTTCTTCTCAAACCAATTAAATGGAAAGGTCACTTCCATATCGTCTAAATAAAAAAGAAACCTGCTCAAATAAAACCTTGAAACTTTATGATACTGACACAAAGGAAAGATAATTGCTAATATTATTTAGGAAAGAAAGACTGAAACAGAAATGGTCTAAAGGCATTATTCTAGAAACAGGAATGCGGGTGGAGAGGTGGAGGGCTAATTTTCTGTTTAATGTTTACATATAAATATAAATGGAGTTCCTTCTCCCCTGCACATCCATTTTTATTATAATATAGAATAAATAAAAATAGTTAAAATAAGTTTAATGATGTAATTTAAAGTTTGAGGATGAGGGAATATCCAAGTATGGTTCTAGAAGTCCAGCACTACCGTTCAGTTCAGTTCAGTTCAGCCGCTCAGTCGTGTCCGACTCTTTGCGACCCCATGAATCACAGCACGCCAGGCCTCCCTGTCCATCACCAACTCCCGGAGTTCACTCAGACTCACATCTATCAAGTCAGTGATGCCATCCAGCCATCTCATCCTCTGTCATCCCCTTCTCCTCCTGCCCCCAATCCCTCCCAGCATCAGAGTCTTTTCCAATGAGTCAGCTCTTCGCATGAGGTGGCCAAAGTACTGGAGTTTCAGCTTTAGCATCGTTCCTTCCAAAGAAATCCCAGGGCTGATCTCCTTCAGAATGGACTGGTTGGATCTCCTTGCAGTCCAAGGGACCCTCAAGAATCTTCTCCAACACCACAGTTCAAAAGCATCAATTTTTCGGCACTCAGCCCTCTTCACAGTCCAACTCTCAATCCATACATGACCACTGGAAAAACCATAGCCTTGACTAGACAGATCTTTGTTGGCAAAGTAATGTCTCTAGTTTTGCATATACTATCTAGGTTGCTCATAACTTTCCTTCCAAGGAGTGTCTTTTAATTTCATGGCTGCAGTCACCATCTGTGGTGATTTTAGAGCCTCCCCAAAAAATAAAGTCTGACACTGTTTCCACTGTTTCCCCATCTATTTGCCATGAAGTGATGGGACCGGATGCCATGATCTTTGTTTTCTGAATGTTGAGCTTTAAGCCAACTTTTTCACTCTCCACTTTCACTTTCATCAAGAGGCTTTTGAGTTCCTCTTCACTTTCTGCCATAAGGGTGGTGTCATCTGCATTAGGTGTCATCTGAGGTTATTGATATTTCTCCCAGCAGTCTTGATTCCAGCTTGTGTTTCTTCCAGTCCAGCATTTCTCATGATGTACTCTGGATACAAGTTAAATAAGCAGGATGACAATATACAGCCTTGACGTCCTCCTTTTACTGTTTGGAACCAGTCTGTTGTTCCATGTCCAGTTCTAACTGTTGCTTCCTGACCTGCATACAAGTTTCTCAAGAGGCAGGTCAGGTGGTCTAGTATTCCTATCTCTTTCAGAATTTTCCACAGTTTATTGTGATCCACACAGTCAAAGGCTTTGGCATAAGTCAATAAAGCAGAAACAGATGTTTTTCTGGAACTCTCTTGCTTTTTCCATGATCCAGCGGATGTTGGCAATTTTATCTCTGGTTCTTCTGCCTTTTCTAAAACCAGCGTGAACATCAGGAAGTTCACGGTTCATGTACTGCTGAAGCCTGGCTTGGAGAATTTTGAGCATTACTTTACTAGCGTGTGAGATGAGTGCAATTGTGTGGTAGTTTGAGCATTCTTTGGCATTGCCTTTCTTTGGGATTGGAATGAAAACTGACCTTTTCCAGTCCTGTGGCCACTGCTGAGTTTTCCAAATTTGCTGGCATATTGAGTGCAGCACTTTCACAGCGTCATCTTTTAAGATTTGAAATAGCTCAACTGGAATTCCATCACCTCCACTAGCTTTGTTCGTAGTGATGCTTTCTAAGGCCCACTTGACTTCACATTCCAGGATGTCTGGCTCTAGGTCAGTGATCATACCATCGTGATTATCTGGGTCATGAAGATGTTTTTTGTACAGTTCTTTTGTGTATTCTTGCCACCTCTTATTAATATCTTCTGCTTCTGTTAGGTCCATACCATTTCTGTCCTTTTTTGAGCCCATCTTTGCATGAAATGTTCCCTTGGTATCTCTAATTTTCTTGAAGAGATCTCTAGTCTTTCCCATTCTATTGTTTTCCTCTATTTCTTTGCATTGATCACTGAGGAAGGCTTTCTTATCTCTCCTTGCTATTCTTTGGAACTCTAGATTCAGATGCTTATATCTTTCCTTTGCTCCTTTGCTTTTCACTTCTCTTCTTTTCACAGCTGTTTGTAAGGCCTCCCCAGACAGCCATTTTGCTTTTTTGCATTTCTTTTCCATGGGGATGGTCTTGATCCCTGTCTCCTGTACAGTGTCATGAACCTCAGTCCATAGTTCATTAGGCACTCTGTCTATCAGATCTAGTCCCTTAAATCTATTTCTCACTTCCACTGTATAATCATAAGGGATTTGATTTAGGTCATAGCTGAATGGTCTAGTGGTTTTCCCTACTTTCTTCAGTCTGAATTTGGTAATAAGGAGTTCATGATCTGAACACTACTGTTAGTGCTTTCTAATTCTGTTTCATATGCATGTACAATAGAAAAGATACAGGTGGTTTGGGAATTTTTGCTTTCTTAGAAAATGGCAGATAGCAGAAGTTGTTGTTTTTCAGTCACTAAGTCATGACCAATTCTTTGTGACCCCATGGAATGAAGCATGGCAAGCTTCCCTGTCCTTCATTATCTCCTGGAGTTTGCTCAAACTCATGTCCATCGAGTCAATGATGCCATCCAACCATCTCATCCTCTCAGCTTCATCTCATCCTCAATATTTTCCAGCACTAGGGTCTTTTCCAGTGAGTCAGTTTTTCACATCAGGTGGCCAATATATTGGAGCTTCAGCATCAGTCCTTCCAGTGAATATTCAGGGTTTGTTTCTGTTAGGATTGGCTGGTTTGATCTCCTTGCTGTCCAAGGGATTCTCAAGAGTCTTCTTTAGCACCACAGTTCGAAAGCATCAATTCTTCGGGGCTCAACCTTCTTTATGGTCTAACTCTCACATCTGTACATGACTATTGGAGAAACCATAGCTTTAACTAGATGGACCTTTGTCAGCAAAGTGATGTCTCTGCTTTTTAATATGCTGTCTAGGTGTGTCATTGCTTTTCTTCCAAGGAGAAAATGTCTTTTAATTTCATGGCTGTTGTCACTGTCTGCAGTGATTTTAAAGCCAAGAAATATAAAGCCTGTCATTGTTTCCACTTTTTACCCACCTATTTACCATGAAGTGATGGGACTGGAAGCTATGATCTTAGTTTTTTGAATGCTGAGTTTTAAGCCAGTTTTTTCACTGTCCTCTTTCACCTTCATCAAGAGACTCTTCAGTTCCTCTTTACTTCCTGCCTTAAGGGTGATGCCATCTGCATATTTGAGGTTTTTGATATTTCTTCTGCCTGTCTTGATTCTAGTTTGTTTCATCCAGTTCAGCATTTTGCATGATGTACTCTACATGTAGAGCCCACCAGGGCTCCCCTGGTGGCTCAGATGGTAAAGAATCTGCCTGCAATGTGAGAGACCTAGGTTCAGTCCTAGGTTGGGAAGATCCCTGGAGGAGGACATGGTAACCCACTCCATTATTCCTGCCTGGAGAATCCCCATGGACAGAGGAGCCTAGTGGGCTACAGTCCATAGAGTCGCAATGAGTCAGACACGACTGAGTGACTAAGCACAGCACTCCACATATAATTTAAATAACCAGGGTGACAATATATAGCCTTGTTGTACTCCTTTCCCAATTTGGAAACACTGCGTTGTTCCATGTCTGGTTCTGTTTACTTCTTGACCAGCATACAGGTTTCTCAGGAGACAGGGAAGTTGGTCTGGTATTTCCATCTCTTGAGGAATTTTCCAGTTTGTTGTGATCCACACACACTCTTAGGCTTTAGAGTAGACAATAAAGCAGAAGTAGATTTTTTTTAAAATTCCCTTGTTTTTTCTATGATCCAGTGGATAAACATTATATTCAATAGATAACTTCTCCTGCCATATTTTCTAACAAAAGTGATCTATGAACTGATGCCACATTCTCTCCAAATAATTGCTGCTGATTCATTGTTTTCTGAGTCATATCGACCAAAAAGAAGGTGTGGGTTTTAATAAGCTCATTTTGAAACCTTGTAACATTAAATAATACATACTTGCTATAAGAAAATACCAGATGTAATTGAGTATTTTCAGGTGCAAACAGCAATTTGTATTAAGAATGATAATTTGGGTGAGAAGCTAAAAATTAGAACTGAAAATCTCTGAGCGTGTGTTCTCAGGAAAGAAAATGTTAAAAACATGACTGTTAATGGCAATTTTAGTGGAATCTGTCACAACCTGCACCAATCCGTTAATTTGTTATCACCCTGGAAGAATCAGTGCTGAGAAATTCTTCCATTGTGGCAGTTGCTACATTTATAAACTTAATGTGCAACAAGCCTTTTTATCTGGATTATTTGATAATTTTTCCTGTGACATGTTGGAGAGCATCAATGATGTAAGGGATTCTGCAATTACTAGATTAGTTGGCATTATTCTCAAAAACTTTTGATGTTCTTTTAGAGAAAGAAAGCATGTATGAGTCAATTGCTTGTTTATTTGTACTTAAAAATATTCTAAAGGTCCAGATTTCCTTCCCAGACAAGCAGATGCAGATGATGCAAAGCTTGATGAAAGGCTTAGTGTGGGCTGTAGTTCTAGACACTGAGACTGAACCTGGGAGGGAAGTGGGAACACGGCTTTGGGGGAAAAAACAGTATTGGGGGAAAAACTGTCCTGTAGAAATTCTGGCAAAGACCTGCAAAAGCATGCCATTAAACACTAAAAGAAGGCCAGGCAAAAATGGAAGAATTCGGTTTGTCAGGAAGACTTGAGCAGGTAGGGACAGGAGGGAAAAAGTGGAGAGTGCCTGAGGCAGGGAGAAAAGAAAGTGACTTGTTGATTTTGATGCTCTGTTACCCAGACTCTAAGGCCTAAGCACCTAATGTAAGCCAAATCTTATTTCTGTCCCAGGTTACTGAGTTAAGCTTGTCATCATGTCTGTGGTTTAGACAGCAGAAGGGACCAAAAGTTACAGTGCGTTTTCATTAATGTGCCTGGAGTTAAAAAGGTAGTGAATTGACAGTTTTCACACAATGAATTTGAGTTTGTATTTATCAAACTATAAACTATTTAGCTATAGATGGTGACTTTGTAATAAAAAGCAAATCAGAAAGCCTAGACGGCATTAGGTGTGGTTCCTTTTCCAACAATTTTGCCTAAAACGCAGGAACATTTTAATTATATCTCTGGTCATTGCTCTTGGTAGATTTGTGCTAAATTTTTTGATTTCTAAATGGGGTTGCAACACATTTGAATATTTTTTGTCTATTTTCCTTATGTATTTTAAAAGGAAGTTTCAGTTTTATTCTCTTGATATCTTATTAGATTTTCTAGCATCATTTTCCCCTTCAATCCATTCAAATCAATTTGTTGAGGACAGCTGAAAGTCAGACTTTCCTCATTCCAATCCTAGACCACCTTTCCAGCTTCAGTTTTTTAAAAATGAGGCAAAACAGTTTCATCTTATACAACATAAAACATCAGTTTCAGTTGTACAACATATTTGTACATATTGTAAAATGACCACCACAGTAAGCCTAGTATAACATCATCATACAGTTACACAATTTTCTTATGTAACTTTTAAGATCTCTTATCAAATTTCAAATATATTGATATGGGATTCACTGTAATCACCATGCTGTATATTACATCCTCGTGATTGATTTTGTAACTGAAGTTTGCACTTGTCAACCCTCTTCACCCATTTACCTCTGGAAAGCACCAATTTGTTCTCTTTGAGCGGAGATTTTCTGTTTTGTTTTAGATTCTACGTATAAGTGAGATCATATGGTATTTGTCTCTCTCTCTCTGACTTATTTCACTTAGTGTAAGGTCCTCAAAGTCCATCCATATTGTTGCAAATGGCAAGATTTCCTTCTTTTTACGGCTGAATAATATTTCAGTGTATGTGTGTATGATGGTTTCTTTATCCATTCATCCATCAACAGACACCTACGTTGTTTCCGTATCTTGTTTCCACATTCTAATGGGAATACAGTTTAACACGTTTTTTTTTTTTCTTCTGTGCCTTGTATATTTTAAAAAAGGTTAAGCATGTACCATGTTCTAATTTTTCTATCCTAACAGTTTGGTATTATTAATTTCACATTATGAAAAAGGCATAATAAATAGGTTATATTTAACATTTTTATAGGATTTTGAGAAATTAAAAATTAGACCCCAAATAGCAAAGTTATTCTGGCTCAGTTTCCTTCATCTCAAAATAATGGGCAGGAAGGGTGTTCTGAAACTGTTACCATTCAGAGTGGAGAAGCTTTATCCTACATATAGTGGAACACTGGTGTGGATAGTAAAAAATGCTACTGTGAGAAGATCCTTGCCTTTGTCAGAGAATAATGATCATCTGTACAAATTATGCAGGTATGTCTTCAATATACTAGATTGCAGTCTTTTTCAAACTGCAACTGGAAGATCTCTAGGGATACATTCTCAGGTCTGTAATGCTTTCTTGGTTAAATGTTTGTGCTTTATTTTGGTAAGTTTAAAAATAAGGACATATTTGGGGCTCATCTCAGCAATTTCCATCTTAATTAAGCATTGCATGGTGATCTCATTTATATTGGGTTGCCCAGAAAGTTCATTTGAATTTTTCCTTAATGGATTTTCCTGTAACACGTTAGGGAAAAACCTGAACGAACTTTTTGTCCAACCCAATACTTCTGTAATTCTCTTTAGCATGAACTGGAGGTATTTTAATAGGATATGAAATTAAGGAAGTATTCTTAATATGGACACCTAGTAGGTGATGAGAAAATGACACTATAGCATTCTCTGCTAGGTTTTATAGTGGTGAAGAGTGAGGAAAGTGTGAGAAAATGATTCATTACAAGATTTATGTTAACATGCTGCTCTTCAGATAACATCAGTCTCACCCTAAGCAGTAACTATTTCACCTTTACCTGCATAATTAGATGTTATTGAGCTAAACTTGGTTTTGTGGTTGTTTGTGCTTATTTTGTATTTTTTGTTATTTTACTGTTTTATGAAAATGGAAGGCAAAAGGGGTTCATCTCAAAGTTATGTTCATATTTAAGTCTTGTGTGGAAAGGTTTTTCTTTTAAATAATTTTATATTTTAAAATAATATTTTAGAAACAGTTGTGTAGTTGAAAGATCATGAACCTTGGAAGTAAAGGCATTCTCAAATTCTGATTTTGTGGCACCGTAATTGAGGTAAATTAACTTCTCTCTTTGTGCCTGTTTTTATCATCTGAGACTGATCACAGGAACTTTGTTGTTAAAATAGGTAAGAGATGAAACCATGTGCAGTCAATATATGCTTGTTTTCCTCCTCCCTTTTCTCTCTTTATTCTGAATCTACATTTCACCTTCTAACCTTTTCAATAGCAACACACCAGGAAAGAGCATGGCCCATCGATTGGCGGCAGAGTGCATTTTTGGTCCATTTAGCCCTAGTGGAAATTACTTGAGAGAGGGAGTGGAAGATATGGCTAATGCACTGGAATTATTTATAAATTACTCATGCTGTTTCTAGTCCCCAAAAGCACAGGTAATCAGGATGTACTTAACAGCTGCCTCCTTAGGCTGAGCTGGAAGCAATCTAAGGATAAAAGTCTCTTTTAGACTTTTTTCTTCAAATTAACATCTGCCTTGAATTTTTAACACTAAGTAATTAGCAATAAAGCAAACTTCTATACCTGTTACTAACAGATTTGAAATTCTTTTTGATTAAAGTTGGTATGAAATAAAAACCTTTCAACTTTGGAATACAATGGTTTAAACAATTTATATACTTTTCACACCTACAGAAACAGAATAGCAAGTAACAGATAATAAAAGGACTGACATTATCAATTCTTTCCTTTGGAGGAAAAATCTCTAGCATGAAATTTTCACTTATAAAATTTTGCTGTGAGGCTTCATTGTTACATGACAAAATCCTGCATGGTTACATGTAACATGACAAAATCCTGCATGGTTACATGACAAAATCTAACAGTAACTTTTCAGAGTGAATATGAGTTAATCTATCTCATTCTAGTTAGTTTGATAATCCATACAGTGTGGTAATGATTAATACCATGGTCTGGTCCATCTTTAACTTTTATGATTCCTTATACTCATTTATTTGGAAGGAAAGTTATGACCAACCTAGATAGCATATTCAAAAGCAGAGACATTATTTTGCCAACAAAGGTCCGTCTCATCAAGGCTATGGTTTTGCCAGTAGTCATGTATGGATGTGAGTTGGACTGTGAAGAAAGCTGAGCGCTGGAGAATTGATGCTTTTGAACTGTGGTGTTGGAAAAGACCCTTGAGAGTCCCTTGGACTGAAAGGAGATCCAACCAGTCCATTCTAAAGGAGATCAGTCCTGGGTGTTCTTTGGAAGGAATGATGCTAAAGCTGGAACTCCAATACTTTGGCCACCTCATGCGAAGTGTTGACTCATTGGAAAAGACTCTGATGCTGGGAGGTATTGGGGACAGGAGAAGGGGATGACAGAGGATGAGATGGCTGGATGGCATCACCGACTCATGGACGTGAGTTTGAGTGAACTCCAGGAGTTGGTAATGGACAGGGAGGCCTGGCGTGCTGCAATTCATAGGGTCGCAAAGAGTCAGAAACAACTGAGTGACTGAACTGACTGATATTCATTTATTTAGCAAATAATCTTTGCAATCAATACATTAATAGGTTATGAGCTCCAAAGAGATGCTCTCAGCTGTTCATAATCTACTAGAACTAAGACTTGTGTTCAATTACTACACTTTTGGATTTTTTTTTTTTTGGATGCCATTTGAGGGGAATGGGAATAGAGAAGAAAGGTGGTGACTTTTGAGCAGAATCTTGAGGAATGGGTACACTGTTGGTAGGATGGTGTAGTGACTATTCCACATAGACGAGCATGAGCAAAACATGAAGAGGGCGGTGTTCAAGAGTGGCAACTGTTGCAGACTGGGTGGAGTAGAGATCCTTCATAAAGGCAGTTAGCTTAAGATAGGCTGTAACTCCTCTAAGTGGGAGATTAGAGAGCTTGCTGCTGCTAAGTCACTTCAGTCGTGTCCGACTCTGCGCGACCCCATAGACGGCAGCCCACCAGGCTCCCCAGTCCCTGGGATTCTCCAGGCAAGAACACTGGAGTGGGTTGCCATTTCCTTCTCCAATGCATGAAAGTGAAAAGTGAAAGTGAAGTCGCTCAGTCGTGTCTGACTCTTAGCGACCCCGTGGACTGCAGCCCACCAGGCTCCTCCATCCATGGGATTTTCCAGGCAAGAGTACTGGAGTGGGGTGCCATTGCCTTCTCCATTAGAGAGCTTAGAATGCCAAAATGTTTACATAGGGTAGCAATGTGCACTAGGACCAATATGCAGAATGGAACAAGAGTGAATCTTGAAGTTTAATAGAACTTTAGATGCTTAATTAATGACCATCAACAAACAGAGCTCATCCTATATAACCTGCATAATAAAAGTTGTAAAGAATTGTGTGTTTTCTCAGGCCACTGAAGAAAACTCTGATCCTTAACTGATTAACAAGAAAAGGGACAGCTTCTGCCTACCATTCTATCATAGCTTTAGGGATTAGTAACCGTAATATTTCACTAGATCCTTAGACCTAATCGGCAATCTGTTCTCTAAGATGGATTTAAATATATCACTCCTTGCTCTGACCCATGCATGACAAGTGTAAGAATCCTGCCAATGCAAAATATGTTTTCTCAGCTCCAGGTACAAAGCAGTAAGTATACCCAACTCACAGTTTGTTATAGTATAATGGCTAGGAATATGGCTCTTCGGCCACACAGTGTGAGTCTAAATTCTGCCTCCACGCCTTTCTAGTTGTATGACTTTGAACAAATTATTCAAGTTTCCTGTCTAGAGTTGAGAATAAACATGGAGTTGGGAACGGGAGGAATATTAGATAATGTGGATATTCTTTCTTGATACAAACAACAAAAAGTGACAGCTTCTTAAGGCAGTTGCAATGTGGAATCTGAAACCAAAAGTTCTACCTTGTAATATTAAGATCACCAGTCTTTCCTGTAATTAGAATGGCTATTTTACCCATCCATGATTTTTTAACGTGGACATATTGGTCACTGAAAAATACCATTCATTGAGTTACACAAATTTCAAAATGCTAATACATTTCATAGTGCAATATTCTTAAAAACCCCATGTTAACTTTGCCACCAGTGTTATCAGAAAAGTCTTAGTAATTGAACTGATATCAGGCTCACAATGAGGAATACACGGTAGCCAATATTCTAATTTTCATTTCAAAGCTACAATTATTTGCAACATGTATGTTAGGTTCTTGTGACAGGCTCACTTTGTTCATTTTGAGAAATGTCTAACAAATGCCATAGACTTAATAAACAGTTTGTCTTATCTTTTCAAGTAAAAATGGAATTCCATGAAAAAAGTTTCTTCACAAAAATGAAATAATTTCTGCAAAATAACCATCATGTTTTGGTATGCAACATAAGTGCTTTATACATAATTCACATTTAATCATTGAGATTATTAGACATGTACTCAGGAAGTTGATATATAAAATAACTCTTACAGCTTCATTAAATACACTCAAAATGCCATGTAAAAAAATTCAAATGCATGGTAGTGAATGCAGTTGGTACTACTTATACCACGTGGCCTTGATTTAAACTAAAGTGACAGCAGTTTCACCTACCATTTTGCACCATTCATGCAAATACTGGACATGTGAATAACAAGTTCTTTCTTCATTTTGCATGTGATTCTGTTAACTGTACATTACAAGGGCTTCCCTGGTAGCTGAGCTGGTAAAGAATCTGCCTGCCATGCAGGAAACACAAGTTTGATCCCTGGGTTGAAAAGATCCCTTGGAGGAGGGCACAGCAACTCATTCCAGTATTCTTGCCTGGAGAATCCCCACGGACAGAGGAACCTGGCGGCCTACAGTCCGCGGGGTTGCAGAGTCGAACACACTGAGCGACTGAGCACAGTACACTGCAAATGATTTCTCTAATCTGTGGTTTTTGTTTTCCTGTCTTTTGAAGAGATTTTCAATTTAATGTTTTTTTAATGGCTTGTTTTTTGTCTTAGGAAATCTTTGCCTAATCTGTGACCATTAAAATTGTTTTCTAGAAGTGTTGTGAATATTACTTTTAGGTCCATGACTCATTTTTAGTTATTTTTCATGTATGTTGTAAAGGGTGAGTGCTTGTTTTCCATATATGTCAGCTCCATCTTTTGAAAAAGTCTGAAAATGACTTATTTTTTATAGATGTTAGATTGTTTGCTAATATTTTCAGGATTTTTGTTCATGAGGACCATTGTCCTGTAATTTTCTTGTTTTGTAATGTCTTGGTCTAGTTCTAATATCAGAACAAGGCTGACCTCATGAAATAAGTTGGAAATATTTCTTCCCTCTCCATTTTCTGAAAAATTTTGTGTAATGATGACTGGTGTTATTTCTTCCTTGAATGGAAACATTTGCAAGAGAAACTATATGGGACTAGAGTTTTCTTTGTGGGAAGACAATAACTTCAACTGTACTCATAGTATTTGAGGCTCTTCAGATTTTGTCTCTTCTTGTGGCAGTTCCAGTGATTTTTATTCTTCTTTCATTCCTGGTATTAGTGATTGGTAGTTTCTCTGGTTTATTTGGTTGCTCTAATTAGAGATCTACTGATTCTGTTGCTCTTTTGAGAAACAAATGTTGTTTTCATCAATTTTTCTCTTATTTTTCTCTTATAAATTATTGATTTTTTTACCCTCTATTTCCTAATTCTGAGAAAAAGGCAAATATGCCAGCTCACATCACTCTTACACGCAACATGGAGCTGAAAGTTCAAGCCAGTGAAATAAGGCAGGAGAATAAAACAGGTAACAGATTAAAAAAGAGGCAACTTCCTTAATTTGCAAATGACATGACTGTGGGAGGGCTGGCCGGTTAAATTACTCCACCATATATTGTAGAAGAGGGATTCTATCATCGTTGCTTTGAAATTTGCTGTTAGTATACCTGAAACTCCAATAACAAAAATGCAAGGAATCCTTTCTTCAAATGTTTGAGGTTTTCCCCTAAGTTTCACATGGTATATATTAGTCATCCAGACATCTCGTAAATTTACTATGTATAACAAATGCAGATATTCAAGCTATCAGAGAGGTAGTGTATAAATAGAGACTAACAGTAAGATCTGTATTTTGGCTCTGCTAGTCACTAACTGTATTAACACAGTGGGCAAGTTTCTTAACCTCACGGCTCAATTGAGTTTCCTCTATATACTGCTAATGATAACAGTATTTCCCTCACTGGACTATTATCAGAATTAAGTGTGAAAACATGAATGAATAGTGTCTGATGTATAGAAAAAGCTCAAATACTAGTTACTTATATTACTGTGAAACAAATGTTCCCATTCCCCTTAATGTGTTCCCTCTAATTAAAGAATAATGACAACATTACTCACAAAAGTTTAATATATTAGAGGATTTCCATCACAAAGCAAGATTATACACATAGATAAAAACTGGAAAAGCAAACAAATAGAAAATTTGTTGGCAGAGGAAAGAAAATTAGCACATATGGTAGAATAGTCAATCCTACTAATTACTTACAAAATTATAATTAATATAGAAATTAAACACCATTTTGTAACTAGTAAATTAGAATCATTATAATTAATAGCCACTGCCGACCAGGTTGAAGTCAACAGGTATACTATATTAACAGTGTGAATTAATTCTTTCTGGCAAACAATCTGCAATACATTTGGAAAGAAATCTCATGAAATTGACGGGCTACAGTTTGTGGGGTCACAACAGTTGGACACAACTTAGTGACTAAACCATCACCACCACCATACTGACGTCTACTGTATACAATACTGGACCTTCCTGTAACTCAGCATTTATAGCTTTGTCTCCTCCTCCAACAGAGGACAGAACTAATTCCATATTCAATCTTTCCAATGTGCCCCACAGTATCAGTTACCTGGGTGTTACCTGACATCCTCAGCTATGTATGAGGATGAAGGATGAGAAATATTAAACCCAAGGCCAGGAAGTATGAGCATATACTAGGAAAAGGATACCAAAAAGGAACAAAAACTCAAGTAGTAAGAAGAAATGTGGGGCCAAAATAACATACCTGAGGTCAGGTTAAATCACGTCAGAACTTTCAAGATTTGGAGTTTGGAATACATAGTTCTAGAGATAAACTAAGAGATATGAAGAATCTTATCAATAGTATTCTTATGCTGTTTGTTAGCGCCATCTTTTGAAATCTTAAAAGGAAATTCATGGTTTTGAATTGGAAAACAGGACACTAAGAAATAGTCATGAAATTTTAAGTCCTTTTGGTAAAACAGATGAATCTATTTACATATGTATATGACTAAAAGAAAAAGATTAATTTGGTTTAGTCTGCTGGCTCCTATATTCTCACTCACCAACAGACTGTTATTGATTGAATTATGAAAAGGCTAACAAAATCTCTGACCATATTAGGAGACTTCAGATAAACCTGCAGCAGAGAGCAGCACGCAGAGGATACCTTTGTCCTAAGCTCTTATTAAAATACTCATAAAGATCAAAAAAAAAAAGAAGACTGCACAGACCAATTACTAAGCATAATATGGTATTCAAACATCATTAAAACAACAGGAATCTTCTTAAGATCTGCTTTCTATTTGAGTCTAAATCAGAGACCTGGCACTGTCCTCAAGGAACTGAACACAAATAGCTCAGGGCATGCTAACAGCTTTCTTTGTGTTCCCTCTGTTGGTCCAGCTACTTGCTACTTGATTCTTCCTTACCTGAACGACATTATTAGCAACAGAAAACACTAATATTACCTTAGGAATTAGCTATTAAAAGCTGATTATCAGCTATATTTATTCTGTAATTTAATTTCATCTGCTTCTTGGTAATTTTGCTCTTACATACAAAATTTACCACCAACTATGTATCTCAGGCTCCCTAATATAGAAAAGACTTGTGTAAGAAAAAACACTTGGTGACATACATGAAATCACAATTACAGTAATTGGACCATAGTTAACACTGATTCAGAAAAGAGGAATTTATGCTCAGTTATAAGTGATTATATAAGGAAGAGAAAATGGGTTAGGTAACAATATTACATTTTTATACAAACAACATGAATCCCAAGTTCTTATAAAGCGTATATTTAAAAAACAGGTCAAGGTGAAGGAGTGAATCTTTACTTTTAACTTCATGTGTGATCATTTGGGCCTTTTTGACTTGGATTCGTTTTCCTTTGGAACTTTTCCGTTTTGACACTGAGTAAATCTGGCTACTGTAGAAACACCATCCACAAACTTGGTTTTGAAAAGGACGTTTGCGTTGTTGAACATACCTTCTTTTAGGGATACCACAATGAACTTAAGGGAAAAAGGAAAACAGAAAAATTTGTAGCATCCTTGAAGTTAGTTCGCTGTTTTTGTACTGCGGTTAAGAATCATTTGGAAAAAATTTGATTTTGCTATCTCTTTAAATGCTGGGCTCCAAGCAAATGCACATAATAAATAGTTATTATTAGGCACCTAAATGAATTCTTTCCATATGCAGTTTTAGGAGTTGCTTAATTTTACTGTGAGTGCTTCATTACCCAAGTTACTATTTCCTGCTGGTTGACTGCTTGTTGCTATCTTCTCCAGTTAGTATCAACTGTCTTATCAGCTATCAACTGGCTAGCTCTAAATGCCACTGTTATCTGCTAAAAACCTGCCATAATAAATACACAATCTATGATGACTGTAACAGAAGCCCCCCAGAGCTGTTCAATGCTTTATCTATATGGTAGCCCTAGTTACTACAGCAACAGTTCAATAAAAAACTGTTTTTAGCTTCAAGGGTTTTTCTCTGCATTTTAGGAGGAATGAAGAGTATCCATCAAGCAACACATGACACATTTCTGATATATTTTCCAGGTACATCTTTGAAACAGTCTTGTTTTGATTGTGCATCTTCTCTCAGCTAGCTAGAGAAAATAATTAACCTAAATAATTTCAAGTGACAAAAAAAAAAAATAGATTCCTCTTCATGCTATAACCTGCTATTGTAATTCCAGGCTCTTTCTTTAATAAGAGATGAAAGCATCCTTCCTTCTGGAACCATATGAATAGAATTATATATTTAAAGAGATATACAACACCTTGGTATTCTTCAATCCTAAATTCCTTATATATACTGACCATTACTAAAGAATAGTTTTAGAAAAACAAATCCTAGAACTATTCTGAAGCTCTTTTTGGTTCTTACCTGAGAATGTGTGAAATGAGTACGTAGCATATGTCCAATATTCTGAGTATGAGAAAGATCTAGGGCTGCATCGACCTCATCCAGGATGTAGATTGGGGCAGGTTTGAAAAGGAGCATGGACAGGATTAATGACAGAGCCACTAAAGACCTGAAAAAAGAAGGCCAAAAGAAATACCATCAAAACTTGATTTTACCACTTTTTGCCAAAGCGCTGAAGCAAACCTGCTACCCTATTATTATGAAGAGTGCTGATTTAGCTGGAAGATAGTTATAGAAAAAAGAATCTTAAGTTTCAAACTTGAAAACTTTTGCTGTATTAAAGTAGTTTAGCTTTCCATTCTTCCCTCACTTCAATGAGTGTTATTTTGAATAGAAGTTATATGTTCTTCTTTCTTGTCAGATAACTAGAATGTTAAATTTAGCATCTAATCTTAAGAGACATCATATTAGTGTTAATAGTTTTTCCTTTCCTTCCCTAAAACTCTTTTTCAGTTCTTTTATATCCCTTTTAATTGTAACGGATTTTGTTCTAATCTGGTATGAAGAAATATAATACTTCTCATAATATTTTTTTCTTAAACATTTCATTAAAAAATCTTTATTTACTGTAAGACATTTATAATTATTTAAAAATAGGATTAAAATTACAGTAACAGCTATAACACACTTAACTCTATAACTTCAAATATCTTCTAGCATGCAGCACTAGAGTAAACAGTCTAATGCTTACTGTATTTCAATAGGGTATTTATTAAGAAACATGTAAGTGGGGGAAAAATTTGTGTAGAAGAAGAGGGGTCTAGGAAGGTGAAACAAAATTTTCTAGCAAAGGAAAGGAATGAAACAGTACAATAAAAAGCAAGCTGAACAGGGTAGCTACGGTCATTAAAGCGACCTAAAACTACTTTTCAATGGCTTTCTCTGTGCCAAATATTTAAGGCACTGAGCTTTCAACTTATTCATTTAGGAAGGAAAAAAAAGGGCTCACCAAGAGTTAAACTACTATGCTAGACTGTGGTATATCTGAAAATAAGTTTATATTGTCTTAATTATGGAAGTAATTTTCAAGTTCCAGTAAGAAAATAAGCAAATATTCTCTATTTTCCTCAAAAAGTTTTTCGAGGACTTTAGCAAAAACAATTAAAGATGTTGGGATCTATACTGTGGAATTCAATTATGATTGACCAGGAAGCAGAAGCTGTCTTTTTTGACTCTTAGAACATTTAGGAATTTTATCAATAGTGAAAAATAGAGTGGACTGCTATTCTATTCACAAAAATTACAAAAGATCTCATAATAAAAATGAACAGATCTTAGTATTTTCTACATCCAAAGGAGGAGAGTTCCATGACAGCAAAGAGCACATGAAAACAATCAAGTAGTATGGACTGTAAATCCTGCAGGGGGAAAATACAAAATTAATACACATCTTCAATTATATGAATATTCATAATTTTCTCTCAGGGGCTTTTAATCATTTGGCTCTCTGCAGGTAAGGAGTGAGGCCAAATGATCTTTTAAAGTTTCTCTCAGTATGCTGTCTGAATCACTGTGTAAGGCTGGAGAAACTTTCCTGAAGTCCAGAACATATTATTTCCAGTACTCTTAATTGTCATGTAGACCCAAGTTTCCATTTGGTACTATTTTTCTTTCACCAGAGAACTTCCTTTAATTTATAGAGCTCTACTGGAATTAAATGCTTCCACCTTTTGTTTTTCTGAAAACATATACTGCCTTCAATATGAAAATGTTTCTACATACAGAATTCTAGGTTATCACGTTTTTCTTTTAGCACTTTATATATGTTGTTCCAGACTTCTGGCTTGCATAGTTTTTGACAAGAAGTCTAAAGTCATTCTTATCTTTGTTTCTTGGCATTTAATGTGCCTTTTTACCTCTGGCTGCTTTTAGGATTTTTTTTTCTCCTAATGCTGGTTTTCAGCAACTATGTATAACATGCTTTGCTGTGTTATTGTATGTGTAGGAAGCGAGTACATACATTTATCCTACGTGTGAAAGCAAAGTGTTAAGTGTTAGTTGCTCAGTGGTATCTGATTCTTTGCCACCCCCATGGACTGCAACCCACCAGGCTCCTCTGTCCATGGAATTCTCCAAGCAAGAATACTGCAGTGGGTAGGCATTCCTTTTCCAAGGGATTTTCCTGACCCAGTGATCAACCCAGCTCTCCTGCATTACAGGTAGATTCTTTAACATCTGGCCATCCCTTATACTACCTGGGGTTCACAGAAATCAAGTATGTGGATTTATAGAACTCATCAAATCTGGAAAATCTGGGCTGTTATTTCTTCAAGTATCTTGTTTTACCTCTTCCTCTCTTTGAAATTCCAATAATATGTATGTCCGAGTACTCAATGTCGCCCCACAGGTCACTGAAGCTCTTTCTAAGTTTAACTTTAATAGTTTATTGCTATGTTTTCAAATTCACTCATGTTCCTTTTAAGGCTGAATTTGTTATCAATCTCAGGCAGAGAACTTTTCCTTTCAGGTTTGTTTTTTAAAAAATCTCTAGAAGTTTCACTGGCATCTTCTTTAATAGTTTCCATTTCTCTCACCTTGTAATCTTTAGAAATACTTAATGTAACTCTCTTTAACTTCCTGTCTGCTAGTTTTATCATCTGTCACTTCTGGGGCTGTTTCTCCTCTAAGTTATAAATCACATTTTCTTGATTTCTGCCTAGTAGTGTTTATTAGATGCTGAACACTGTGATTATGTTGTTTACAGTCTCAACTTTGTGGTCTGTCTTTAAATAGTGTTGGGCCTGCAATTAACCTTTGCTAAGGTGTGTCTAGAATAGCCTTCACTTTAGGGACGGTGCAAACGTAATGCCATGATGTATTTCCCTGGGACTTCCCCAAATTCTAATGTTTCCTTCATTTAGTAAGACTAATGGTCTTTGTGTGGGTTTCCCTCCCTGCATCTGCAGTCAAGAATTACTCCTAGGGAGAAAGCTAGGGTAAACACTGGACTCAGCATTTTGTTTCTTTCCTCTCAGGATCATACTCCTGGATCATTCATTTTCCAGTATCTGAAAATAATTGTTTCTCATGTATTTGGTCTAGTTTCCTAGATGCTAATCCTTATTTCTACTTTGTTGCCTATCATTTTAGTCAAGTGTTCTAATCAGAATTCATAGTCTCACAGATTAGGCTCCTTAAATTTCACATGCAAATATAGAAAAGCAAATCTGAAATAAAATTGGGAGGCAGAGAGTTGATGGATTATAATAAAATAAGAGGAATTATTTCAAAGGGAACACTCACTCACCTCTGACCACCACTAAGTTCAGTTAGGTTTTCTTTCCAAGTATTTCCTAAGGCAACCTTAAACTCCAGACCATCCAACACAGTCTGCCCTTCTGGTGGTGCAAGCATAGCATTAGCACCAGGCAAAAGAGTAGAAAAAATAGATCCAAAGTCCTTGTTCACCTGGATGAAAAAAATGATTTATATCATAGAAGGTTTTCCAAGAAAAATCAAATGACATGTGTATTTGTAAACAAGCAGGTGAAATTTTGTTATCTGTTACTCTTTTTTTTTTTTTTTTTTTTTTTTTTTTTTTTTTTTTTTTTTTTTTTTT
>NW_011494755.1:596285-679323 GCF_000754665.1 Bison bison bison | reverse complement strand
TTTTTTATATTTTTTTTTATCTGTTACTCTTGTTTTGAGGTTGGCAAATTATGGTCCATATGACAAATCTGGTCATGCCCATTCATTCATGTATTGTCTATAGCTGCTAGCAATACAACATCGCAACATTAGAGCCCAGTGGTTGCGACAAGAGTATAAGGCTGTGATAAATTTATGTGTCTCTTCACAGAAATCATTTACTGAGCTTGCTCAAACTTTGAGGGGAAACTACAGGCTGTACCTCTAACACTAAGATGACGTTTGATACAACAGGCGGCCATGGTTGCAGGAATCCTCAGAGACACACAATTGGATAATATAGGAGATTGAATTTTCAGCTGGTGGAGAAAAACAAAAACTTTTTTTGGTATAATTTGTTTTCTGTTGACTGATATGGTAAGACAAGCCTGTCATTATTAGCTAACTTTAAAAAGCTTAAGATCAGAGTGAAGTCTAGGAGAAAAAGAGGCATGAAATCAAAACAGATCTGTTAAAGGTGTTCAATGGTTCTTTTCTATACTTTTCACAGATCTTCAAGGGACAGGAACAGGACTGAGCCCCAAAAGAAAAAAGCTGAAGAAGCTATTTGGCCTATCCCCATAAAGTTGCAGCAGGAGATTACACAGAGATTTAGGACCAATATTCTAGGCTGTAACTGAGTAATTTCTGTGCATACACATTTGAGAATTCAGCCATCTGTCTTCAGACATGACTAATAATCTTAGAGGTTCACCAGACAAAATTGAGTGTATACATGCATGCACACCCCCCCCAACAAAGATATATGACAGCCAAGTTCTCTATTTAAGTATAAAATTCAAATGCAAGTATATATTTTATGAATATCCGTAGTAATAAGGAAATCTCCTAGACTTAAACAGTCTCCTAAATAAAAATTTGCTAAGGAACACATATTTTAAGAACAACTGCATACATGCTAATAGCCTACACAGAGAAAGTAGATTCTAGTTTTATCTAGGATAGACTTCCAGAGCTACACAAGGTTCATTACAATGGGGAGAGGTCCACTTTTTATGGGGGAAAGATGGAAGATAACATAGTGTCTATAAACACCTGAAATTTTTTGACCAGACAGGAGAAAGACAGCTCAAATTAAGACAGTGGAATGCTAATAAATCCAAAAGATGACCATGGGATCCCATGTGGATTATTCAAAAGGGAAAAAAGAATCTTATCGGGTAACAGGTAGAGAAGAATACAGCCCTATCATAGACAGGAAATAAGTTGAATATTGAAAATCCAATCAGGTTAAGAAGGAAACAAAAATAAAACCAGTTTATAAAATACTCTGGTGTTGTGAAGGAAGTACACTTAAAGCCATAAGGAAGTATGGAATGCTGATAATAATACCTATCTCATTAGGTTACTGTTGAGAATTAAATAGGAAAATTAATATAAGAATAGTGTCTGACATATATAATAAGCACTCAGTAAATTTACTTGGTTCGGGAGAACTTTGGAGACTGAAGAAAAATCAGTTTAAAATATAAATTTGTACTCGAATTAAATCCAGGAATCATGGCGAAACCAAGAGACAGAATCTCAGATCTAGTGTTAAATCCAAATGTTGTACAAGCATTTTTTAAATGACAGAAATACTACAGGGAGATGGAACACTGAAAATAAGTTGTAGAGCAGGAAAAATAATCCAAATGAAAAAGATTCTGCCATTATCAAAAATAAAGTTCCTGCAAAATTAAAAAGAGAAAAAGTGGAAAAGTGCCCAGTTTATCCTAGAGGCCCAGGCTTACTAAAGTGCCAAACAACACAGTATCTATGAAAGCTTTTGACTAGCAGTCTTTTGTTATGGTAGGAAAACTTTACAGAAGAAGCTAAGGATTATGCTAACGGAGACAAATCTATGCAGCCAAAGAAGTAGAAATAACAGTAAGGAACCTTGAAATCTGCTGAAGTTGTCATAGAACAAAACCAAAATGGTTATTTGGGATTTTGTTGAATATGAATCCTGGAAATACTGACTTCCCAATTAACCAGTTCTAATTCCTAAAGAGCAACAAAAGGTAATTTTAACTTAAGTTCTAATTTAGGAAAAGAGAATTCCAGTTTTCCTACCTTTTGACTATTATGATCTTAGGCTAATTTCAACTTTCTAAGCTTTAGTTTCTTCATTTATAAAATAGAGATAATAATCATCAAAATTATGGAATTATTTTAAGATAATTCATGTAAAATAAGAGCAAATGGTCTGTTAATAAATTATTATACTTACATAAAAATAATTTTATAATTATAAATCTAACATTATAAAAATGATGTGCTAAAAAACCTAAGAATGTATAATACTTATGAATTCTGAAACACAATAACTTGTAAGTGGAATACAATCTTGCTATGGAAATATTCTTAGCACTAATGTTTGACAGAGGTTACAACTGAAGGGGTCCTTTGGAGAAGCATTCCAACAATTCGCACTTTTGCAATGTGAAACAATGCTTCCAGTTTTAAGCAGAGGATGAGTAAGAGTATGGCAGATATTTGGAAGAAACCTTAGAATACTGTCCAATATTAGAACCTATGATCTCATGAGAAAGAGGGCAAATACTGTCCCCTTTAAAGGTAACCCAGAATTAGCAAGTGATGGAGAGAAATCTACAAAGTTAACTTCATGTAGTATAAGAACCAAACAAGCAGACGATGAGACCATAATGGCAGTAGCAGCAGTTAAGTCCAAAAGGACAAATGCTTTAAAAAGTCTACAAGGTTTTAAGGTATGAGCATGTGCCTCATTCAAACACAAAGCTGTTGCTTCAAATTTATCTTAGAGTACAACGCTATTAACATGATGTCATCTTCCATCTTTGCCTCATACAGAATAAACGATAATATTTTGGGGTTCAAATACCTTTTGCCAAGCAATATTTATGGCTTGGTTTTTCTTCTGGTCAAGGTCTTCTATAGTTGCCAGGATTTTGGATTTGTCGTTTTCCACAATTCTCTTCTTCTTCATCAAGTCATTATACTAGTAAGATAAAAAGCAGACTTAATTGAGAAAACCAAAAAATTTGTATTTTAGGATTCAGTCAAGAATAAAGAGATTTTACTATTTTTATATGCAATACATACAACTCCTTCTTACCAAAAAGATACACTACATTGAGTTACAACGTAAGCCACTGAGGAAAGTAAACACATCTATATGTAAAATTCAATTACTACAGCTGAGAATTTATAGCACAAACTCTTGAAACATTTTAACTCCACTTATAGTCCCTTATCTACCCAGTAGCCAAGGCAAAAAAAGGAGTATTTGTCATGTAAACTCAAAAGTAGCCTTGCATGCAAGGTTAGTCTTAGCAGTGACATAAAGGTTTTAATCTTTTTAACTCTTCACCACGATGTATAAAGTCCTACATAATTTGGCTCCTGTTTATCTCTGAACTTTTGGTGACACACTCCTCCCCAGGCTCCAGCCATATGGTCTTATTTTCAGTTTCCTGAACATAAGCTCACCATAGCCCTGTGGCCCCTGCACTGTTCTTCCTCTACTTCAGACATTAACTGGCACTTCAAGTTTCCACTCCAACATCTCATTCTCAGAGTGGCCTTCTCTGGTTAATGAAGAAATTTATTGAAAAAAAAATTTGGGAGACTACAGAGGGATAATCAAATCATGAGGAGCAGCAGAACTTTCTAAAAACCCTTTTAACTTATTTCTCCTCACAGCCTCGCATTTCAAGGTGGCTTCATATTCTCCCTGAAAAACTCCAGCCAGTCTTGCTAGTTTCCTTGCTGCCCCTCTCCTTTGCGGAGAAAAGGTTTTAGGAGCTTGGCCACACTTTTATCCTGTTCCTTGCATAATTCCATATATTTTCTTACATGGGGTGACCCAAAATACAATAACAAAAAAACAAAAGGTGAACCACTGATCAACAATACAGGCCCTTCCTCTCTGATATGGAGATGGGAGTTGGTAAAATTAGAAAAAAAAAAACAACAAAAAACTAGCTCAAGTTATTATTATATAATAAAAGCAAACAAGTATAAGGAAACAAATTTCACGATGTTAAGCAGCTCAAATTCAGACAAAATATTTCCCTTCCACGAAGGTGCCATATATTGCAAAGATTTAATGGAGAAACGAAAACCAGCAGGAATATTTAACAGAAAGATTACAGTATGTGCGTTATTAATCTGTTTAGTATCTAACATAATATAGATTCTTTGTAGATACTAATGTCAGTAAGAGCTTTAAGAAACCCATTACCAAAAAATTTGTTAAAAGTGATGGAGCTCATAGGTACTCACTTTTACAGCACTCTCATTAACTGTTATGCAAATTCAGTTTTACAGAATTAAAGAAGATACAGGGCAAAATATAAAATTACTCAGATTGCTATTTCCTGTGGGGCCATAAAGAATAGAACTGCTTTCCCCTTTGGGTTTTTCTAGTGACATGCAGACTGTAAAAGGTTAGGGAGATGGATAACACCATCAAGTAACTGAGAGCATTAAAACAGAGAAGATGCTGCCGGATTTACAGATTAGTAAAACAGTGTTAATGTATATAACAATTTTAGTCGTTTACTTATGTAATGGTTCTTGCAATACACTGGAATCAAAGGAAGACACTGGTTAGAACAGACAGGTATTCCCTCACTTTTCCAAAGTTCATTTTATATCACTACTTTTGCAAGAAAAGGTAAAAAGCACAAATAATGTTCAGCATGTGTTCTGCAGTGAGCCGTTTCTTACAGAAGCAGCACACACCCTAAGCAGTGAGAGTGGCACCATCAGGCTCCTCCTGGGAACAACACTGAGCATCTCAGCAGCAAGCCTCCTCCGAGAGCTCTGAACTGTGTCTGTGAGCATCTGTGCTTTATCTCAGTTTGCTCTGTGCATCTGTTAGCAAGATGGGCCCTATGGTAATTGCTTCTTTGCTTTATACCATTTCGGCATAGGAAGGGTTTCAAAGGAATGCCCTACTTTTTGGATAGTGGGGAAATCCTGTAGTCTTCTTCAAAGCCTTTCAAAAAGACAAGTGAAAGAAATGATAAAAATGTGAGGAGTTAACAAGATCGAAAGTGTTTTTATTTAAACCAAAAATAAGAAAGGGGCTGAAGACGTTCACAGCAAAAGGAAAGGCCAGTGGAAAAGTCATTTAAGCACAACAGAACATGTAACTGATGAAACAAAAAGAAAGAAAGAAGAAAAGAAATAACTAAAAAAGAAGAAAAGGAAAACACAAAACAAAGTTTCGAAAGCATAAAACAAAGATTTTAAATCTAAAATTTAAGTCTAAATTATTAGGCTGACTCTAATAATTGTCTCAGGGGTCATATCTGCTGGAGACAGGAATGGCAACCCACTCCAGTATTCTTGCCTGGAGAATCCCAAGGACAGAGGAGCCTAGCGGGCTACAGTCCATGGGCCGCAGACTGAGCACACACACACCAGGGGTCATAAAAACCCATCAAGGCTACTCATGTTTTAAAGTGGCCATAGTCATAGCAAAGTGACTTACACGCTCTTCAGCTTCAGTCAGTACATTCATGGCTCTCATGTTGACATTTCTTCCTAGTTTCTCCTTCATTTCTTGCAACTTCTGAAGTCTCTCACCAGCTTCTTTTGGATTGTTAGCTTTGAAATCATAGGTGCTATTGGGTTGCCCAAAGAGGTGTTTTTCTACAGTAATCCAGTCATAGTCTTTCAACATTTTGGATACCTAGCCACAAGATGATAATAGAATGATATCATTGCTCACAAACCTATATTTAAAAATTAGTTTCTTAAATATTTACTAATTTTTACAAACATTTTTGGGAAAAATCTCACAATGACTCATTTGAAAAAAAATGAGACTCATTGTTGATTGTGAACCTATAAGTATGAATATTTTTATCTAGAGGATAGGCTAAAAAAAATAGAAACAGAAAAAGATATTACTTAAGCATCAAAATAAATGTGAACTCAAGAGAAATAGTTAAGAAGTATGTGTGTGTGTGTGTGTGTGTGTAAACATTGCCATTATAATGAGATGAGGCTCCAGATTTTACCAAATTCAATGTATTACTTCAAAAAAACAACTTGTGAAAGTTTAGTCTTATATGAATATTTAAGTCATAGATACTGTAAAATCATGAAAGCCTAATTGTGACTGGTACCTAATAATTCTTGAAATTATAATCTAAGTAAAACATTACCTTAAATATTGACTCCATCCCCTCGCTACCCTCTTTGACAAGGCACAGTCAAATACTCATATAATATAACCATTAAGGATTTTTAATTATAGTGCTTAAGGAAGACTTTCTTCTACTCTAACTGTTTAAGATTGGTATTGACTGCTGAAAGCTAATCCCTGTCAATCATCCTTATTAATTCCATGAGTACAATCACACCACCAGACTCCAAAGTAATATGGTCATTTCTAGTCTATCTTTTTTTCCTGCCCATCTGTGAGCTCCATGAACACATTCTGTGGCATGTTGCTCATTCTTGCATCTTTAGTGCCTGGTATAAGTATACAATAAATATTTGATAAACTATGTATTTTAAAGAATACTTGACTTTTTAGCAGTTCTGCTTGCAAGTCACTCTTTCTACCCTCTTCACTTAACTGTAAATAGAATCCCCTAGCAACCACCAATACTAGTATTTTCAATTGTGTTTAAAAAAAAAACCTATTAACAGTAATATTAGCATTGGTAATAGTTCAGTGAATTCACTAATACTAGGCTACTAGGCAAATGGGAAATCAATACTAATAAAATATTAGGATATTATCATGTGGTCATTAAAAAAAGGCTTTTTAAACAAAGTAATGAACCTGAACAGGCACTCATGGCTCTTGCAGAAAAGGGTGGAAGACTGTTTTGTATGTTCTCATCTTTTTGAAATTAAATCTCTTGTACTTTTATGATGCTAAAGAAGATTTAAAAGGCTCCAAACTGTTACAGACCAGTAAGAAAACAAGATGAGTGAATTATTAAAACCACATAAATGAAGCCTCCTTAACTAAGCAACGAATTCCTGCAGAACTATGTATTTTCTTTAAAGTACTTAGGTTACTGAGATACATGAAAGAAATTTTAATTAAGAATGACCAAAAAACTGTGGGATAACTTCCAAGACACTACTAGGCAAAACGTCAGATTTCAAATGAGACTTCAAACACTGACTATACTCATCCTCATAAGGATATCCTAAACCAACTAAGTCCTTACTTCAGAAGTTCCTTGTGTATATTTCTCTGTGAGTTCCCTAAATTCAATTTACAATTAGGTAAAGAATATATATTACTACTATTAATACATTAGTAATTAGTTCTATGAACAACTGGGGATTAAAAAAAGTCATTTCCATGGGAGACCACTCAAACATATTGGAGATGAGAATAAAGCCCCTGAAATTAAATATAAAAATAAAACATTTTTGCCATTTGGTGAGTGCTGAGAAGCAGTCATAGTTGTATGCCTCAAAATTGTTACACAGTAGTTCTGCCATTTACAGTAAGTTCTTCACTGAGCATTTTACCAGAACATTTCAAAAACCCAGAGGCAAAAATGTGATTAAGAATAAAAATGAACAATACAAACATGCCTTTGCAGCAGCATCTTCAGCTTCCCGCTTATGTTTGCTGATGTTATGGTCCAGTTCCTTAATTTTAAGCTGAGATTCATTGTTTTGCTCCTTGTGTTGTGCTATTTCTGCATATTTAGCTTTAATTATGTTGTCTTGGGCTGTTATCACTTCTTTTTGCTTGCTTACCTCTTCTTGAGCTTTATTTACTAACTCCTGAAATGAAGAATTACAAGACAACATACAGCAAGGTAAGACAGAGACATTTTTTCGTTTACTGAAAGATCATCCAACAGACTTCTAGACAAGATGGCAATGTGTCATCTAACCTTCTACACTTTATATCTCCATGAACATGACTAACACATTTACAAATAAAACTTGTATTACCACTAGGAAAAAAGGGATGAGATGCATTGTTCATGCTGGAAGCAACAAAGTCCCTGTGACACAGTATAATTGGGATCACCTAGGTGCAGAGTCGGACATGACTGAAGCGACTTAGCAGCAGCAGCAGCAGGTGGAGGAGGGGTTACTGGGATTTGCCCTGTAAGGTCTCTCTCAAAAGAGTGGGATTCTGGTGGTGGTTACAAAATAATATGACAGACACCCCAAATGCCATTTATTATGAAGGCAAAGAAAGGGGGTGGAAGTAAGGTAAGCTGGCATTGGTTCCTTTCCCTTCTATAGAAGTAAGCCATAAGGCCTCTGACAGTGCAACAAAAGGTCAGAGTGTTTGGTTCTAGCACAGGGGTTAAAACAGAGATATGGAAGAGGAAGAGAAACCTTTTTGAAGAAACAGATCTGTGGCACAAAGAAAAACTTCTCACTCTTTTACTACCATCGGTTTCCCTCTCAAGTGAAAATTACAGCTGGGATTTAGTCTACCAACTCTCACCTCTTCCCCCTCAAAGTTCTTTGCTAGATCTTGAAGGTCTTTCTGGTAAAGATATGGTCACAAACTCACATAAACATCTGAAAAAAAGAACCTAGCTCAACTCAGATTTAGGTAGGGGAAAACAAAGAGTAGAACAACTTGCTAAAAGACTCTGAGGAAGAACAGGTATCTTGAAGTGATGACCAGCATCAGTAAAAATTTAGGAATTCTTTAAGGCATACTCATTAGAAAACAAGATAACTTTGAGCAATAAACAACACCTGACATTATGGTTAAGTTATTGAACATGACATAAGTAATTTCTTTATGTTTGTGTCATAAAAGGTCCTTTGCAGGAGGAAGTTAAACCACAGCATTCATCTAAAAAATCCAAAACAAAAACGCATGACAAAAACATGTTTATGAAGAAGATTCTCTCACACCTAAAGATTGAAGATGCTGTGTCACAGGTATAATTATTTCAATCTACAATGGTTAAGAGAAAAACAAGGATATCTATCACTTCAGATTGAGCCAAAGTTTTTAGTTTTGTTTGAACATAATTAATTTGAAGGCAATTTATCTTCTTGGCTCCCTAAGAGGGCAAATAGAAACAATTTAAAATATAGAGACTAAAAGAACAACGTTTACAAACTTAGAGATACATTTTATAGTTTTCCATAGAGAAATAGATATTCTCTTTATAGAAATATGTATATGCTTTGGTTTTATCATTATTTAAATCAAGGAAGAAGGGGCTTATTTTACCTCCACATTTCTCTTTAAAAATATGACATCTATTTTTTAAAAAAAAATTCCATAAGATGATGTCCATGAAAGATGGTAAAAGATACGGAGGAATGATAAGGCAAGTAAGAAGGCAAAAAAGAAACTGTAGAAAAGGTAATCAGCAATACAAAACACAAAGCTGAAAAGCATTTTGAACCCTGATCTTCAAAAATATAGTTAAAAAATTGTTCTGCTATTGATTTGATAATGTGTTAAAAATTAAAAAAAACCCTTGAGTTTAACCACAAATAGAATGAAGAGAAAAAAGAACTACTTTCTAAAACAATGCACACTACAACAATTAAAACAATCATGTCAAGGAAAAAATGTAACAGGAAATGTAAAAGTAGAGGACAAAAGGCAAAAACACACTTTACTATATTGTAGCTAAATGGATGGAACTCCCGTTAGAAGCTGTTACATTTTAGTTAACATGACCTACAAAAAGTATATACAGAACAGAAAACTTACAAAAAAAAAAAAAGTTGTATCAAAAACCAAAGGTGGTTAGACTTTGTAGGGCATAGTGACAGTAGGTACTACGACTATATATTTCAAAGTTGCTAAGACAGCACATCTTAAAAAGTTCTCATCGCAAGAAAAAAATCTGTAATCATATATGGTTACCAGACTTATTGGGGTGATCATTTCACAATATATTAAAATGTGAACCATTACATTGTACACCTGAAACTAATATAAATGTTATGCCAATTATATCGGAGTTTTAAAAACTAGGAGTAGAAATAATGAAACAGAATTCGAGGTCAAAATCAAAAAATGGGTCAAAAAGGTATCCAATATTCATGAGGGAGCATTTCTAATATTTGTAGGAAACAGAAATATCTTCACAACATGAAACCCTCGCACCCCAAATCCACCCTTTACTGCCTGCTTCTGAGATGGGAACAACTCTCCCTTGCCGAGTTTAACAGTATGAAGCCTCATCAGTAAAGGATGCTGTAGGGACACTGGAGAAGGAAGGGGCTTTACTTCTTGCTTCTGATGTGCTTTTCTCAAAGGCAAGGTTGTCACTTACATGGCATAACCAGCAGCAGTCCTTTCAGCCTGTCCCCAGGCTGGGCACCTCCCTGTGGCCAGTCCCCCTGGCGTCCCCAAAAGCTGTTTTCCCAGATGTCCCGTGCAGCACTTTCCTCCGCATGGTTTCCCTACTACATCAAACCCCACCACCAGAGGGCCACAATCATGTGTTCTCCAACTACATGTAGTTCTCAGCCTTGCAGGTAGAATGGGGCTCTTTTCCAGATTTATTCCTTCTGGGGGTGCACTGCTTCAGCTTATAGGTAGTGACTGCTCCTTGTAGCTGCTGTTCATATATTCTTTAGAGTTTTCTCTAGCCCTTAGCAATCAATTGTACATCATCCCAAATTCCTGTTATAGTTAATTTTTATTTAAACTCTGCCAGGTCAAATTACTGGGTGTTTTCATTTTCTAGTGGACCTAGTGGACTAAAACAATTAGTGATATTATTTCAGGACTCTTTCTGATCGGTGATCATCGTTTTCCCTCTCATCATGACAAGGGTGAAGAGACTAAGACCTTTGAAGTCAAACATCTTTAAGCTACCATTTCAGAAGGAGATTTACATTTGTATTTCTCTAATGTGGTTAAATCACTCTTACCTCATTTTTAGCCACCTCAGAGGCCATCACTGCAATCTGACCCTCGTAGGATATGATAGCTTCCTTTACAGCTTCAAGCTGTTGTTCATAGGATGCATGCTCTCTCCTGAGCTCCTCCAGCTCCAGGGTGATAGCTTCAACTTCCTATAAAAAAACAGAGCATCTGGGCATTCAACATACCAACTACTGTGACTCAGACAGTAAAGCATCTGCCTACAATACAGGAGACCTGGGTTCAATTCCTGGGTCGGGAAGTTCCCCTGGAGAAGGAAATGGCAATCCACTCCAGTATTCTTGCCTGGAAAATCCCATGGATGGAGGAGCCTGGTAGGCTACAGTCCATGGAGTCGCAAAGAGTCGGATACGACTGAGCGACTTCACTTCAGCAAGTAAGGACCATGGCTTACTCAACTACTGAAAACATGTAAGCTGCTTCCAAAGAAGAAAGGGGAAAAGAAATTTATTTTTCTATATTAAAAAATGTACATACAATTTTTATGGGTTCAAAGAACTTTGCATAAACTATTTCATCCTTTTATTCCTATAGGGAAAAATAATACAGAATTCTATATAGCAGATAAATTAGGAGGTAAAATCCTTTTTTAAAACAATTATTTAATGACAAAAAAAATTAGTTTCTCTTCTTTCCCATTATAGCCTTTAGTTCTTTACAAAATGCTTTGTGTAAAGCTAAATATTTAATAGTAGAATCATAAGGTGGGTTTAAAAAGAACTGTGAAAGAAAGTTAGATTTAAGTGAAATTGTATGGAATAGCGACTGGGCACGTAGCCTTCTTTGTAAACAGTAAAACACAGGTTCAAATTCCAGCCTTGAAACTATCCATAATAGTCTACAATTGAATAACACTGCAAATTTAACATGCTTTGTCATCATTATTCTTTCACAGTGTCTGTTCAAACAGATGATCACCAAACAGAAATGTCAACAGTGAGTCTCTGATATGACACAGCTTGGCTTACATGATACAAGCTTTGGTCTACTCCTGAATGAAACATTATCAAAATCAAGCCTTTATCAAGCAATCTTATCTCTCACTTTTCGATTTACGACAAATATCGATGAAGGACAAATCAACCAATGGTGCTCTACCACCCTTCAGTTCTATGCTGATGTTAAAAGATTAATTCTATTAAAAAAAAATTACCTGTTGTTTTTCTTTCATTTTTTTGCTAGAAGCATCTGCTTTAGTTTTGGCACAATCTAGTTTTTTCTGTGCATCCTTCAGTTCTCTCTCTCTTTCAGCTTCAGCATTTTTCATTTTATTCTCCAACACCTCATATTTTTCTTCGGCTTTTTTCTGAATTTCTTTGGTGTTTTTTAAGGTCTCCTCACTTTCCTCTGCATCATAAAGCAGGCAAATTCAACTAAATGAGATCTTCCAACTAGTAACAGTTATAGGTAAGGGCTTACAAATTCAACTTTTAAGAGAAGAAAAGGTATAGAAAGTTGGAGGCAAGAGTTAAAAAAAAAAATTAACTGTTCTAACCTTATTCTAGAAATAGTATGTTGAAAACACAGGTCATATCTTAGAGCCATACTTGAATTATCTAAATTCTGTAAAGAAATTATTTCCAATCACATGAAATTGAATAACATAAACTTTACCTACAATTTAACTTATAAAAAGATCACAGACCATTTTATATACCATAAGCTTCTAAAACCAGAACTGAGCACAGAACTATGGTACTTTTATTTTAGTTATAAGAACACTTTTAATTAACCCCATAAAAAAGCTTAACTTAGTGTTCCTTGCTCACTTATTTTTATTCAAGGAAACTATTAAAGTAGAGAAATATTGTGAGAATATACATAGGACAAAGCATAGGAAACATATGACCTCTGAATTTATAAATTAAAAAATAAAGTAAGATAGAATGAGCATGTTATGGTCACAATCAACATACACTGTTAAGTGTTAGGACTAAGTACAAACATAACCTTGAAAGCCATGATTATGCAATTTCCTATACTAGTTTTCATTGTAGAATATCATTCTAGAAATCAAAAGAGAAACTAAAAAAAAAATACCCAACACAAAGATAAACAGAAATACAACAAACCAAATGTACATTAGATGTAGCAAAATCAGTTCTAGGAGTGAAGTTCATAGCAACAAATGCCTACCTAAAGAAACAAGAAAAATCTCAAACAACTTTACACCAAAAATCTGTTGTGTTTCTATATACT
The DNA here is from genome assembly GCF_000754665.1 of Bison bison bison. NCBI lineage: Eukaryota > Metazoa > Chordata > Mammalia > Artiodactyla > Bovidae > Bison > Bison bison. The sequence goes on along the minus strand of NW_011494755.1, from coordinate 666,242 downwards.
AAACAGTCCCATTTAGAACTGCATCAAAAAGAAGAAAAAACAAAACCCAAAGTTAGTAGAAGGAAGAAAATAATAAAGATCAGTGTGGAAATAAATGAAATTGAGGCCAAAAAGAAATAGAAAAAAAAAAAAAAATCCATGAAATTAAAATCTGGTTCTTTAAAACCAACAACCTTCCAGCTAGACCTAAGGGGAAAAAAAGACTCAAAATCAGAAAAAAAAGATACTACAACTGATACCACAGAAATATAAGGAATCATAAAAGGTTAACTATGAAAAATTTCACACCAACAAATCAGACAACCCATAAGAAATAAATCCCTAGAAAAAGACAACCTATCAAGATTAAATCATGATTAGTAATTAGTAATACAGAAACTTAATAAGGAATCAAAAACCTCCCAACAAACAAAAGTCCAGTTGAATTAAACCAAACATTTAAAGAATTAATACCAATCTTTCCTTTTCAAATTCTTCCAAAAAGCAAACAAAAAGAAAATTCTTCCAAATGCGTTTTGTGAAGCCATCATCATCCTGATATTAAAATCAGACAAGGACACCACAAGCAAAAAAAATCACAGGCTATCATCCCTGATGAACATAAATGCAAAAATCCTCAACAAAACATCAGCAAACCGAATTCAATAATACACCATGACTAGGTGGGATTTACTCCAGGGATACAATGATGGTTTAACAATCTGCCAATTAGTGAATATGATACACTATATTAACAAATTCAGGATAAAAGTCATGGTCATCTAAACAGCAGAAAAAGCACTTGAGAAAATCCAACATTTATGATAAAAACACAGTAAAGTGAGTATAGAGAGAATAAGGCTATACACATAACAAGCTCACAGCTAACATCATGCTGCAGCTGCTGCTGCTGCTAAGTTTCTTCAGTCGTGTCTAACTCTGTGCGACCCCACAGATGGCAGCCCACCAGACTCCCCTGTCCCTGGGATTCGCCAGGCAAGAACACTGGAGTGGGTTGCCATTTCCTTCTCCAATGCATGAAAGTGAAAAGTGAAAGTGAAGTTGCTCAGTCGTGTCCAACTCTTAGCAACCCCATGGACTGCAGCCCACCAGGCTCCTCCGTCCATGGGATTTTCCAGGCAAGAGTACTGGAGTGGGTTGCCATTGCCTTCTCCAGCTAACATCATACTCAATGGTAAAAAGCTGAAAGCATTTCCTCTAAGACCAAAAAAAGATAAGGATGCCCACACCACTTTTATTCAACACACTGTTGGAAGTGCTACAGCAACAGGGCAAGGAAAAGAAGGGCATCCAAACAGGAAAGAAAGAAGTAAAACTCTCACTATTTGTAGATGGCATAAACAGAAAACCCTATCATAAATAGAAAACTGTAAAGACTCCATCAAAAGATGTTAGAAATAATAAGCAAAGTCAACAAAGCTGCAGAATACAAAATCAATTACAAAAATCTGTTGTTTCTATACAGAAAACAATCCCATTCACAATTGTATCAAAAAGAAAATACCTAAGAATAAATTTAACCAAGGAGGTGAAAGATATGTACACTGAAAACTATGAAACACTGATGAAAGAAACTGAAGACAGAAACAAATGGAAAAATATTCTCTGTTCACAGATTGGAAGGATAGTTAAAATGTCCATATTACCCAATGCAAGCTACAGATTCAAGTCAGATCCTATCAAAATTTCAATGTCATATTTCATAGGAATAGAAAGAACAATCGGAAAATTTGTATGGAACCACAAAAGACCCTGAACAGTCAAAGCAATCTTGAAAAAGAACAACAAAACTGGAGGCACCATACTCCCTGATTTCAAACTATATTACAAAGCTAGAGTAATTAAAGCAGTAGAGTTAGTGGCACTCTACTGAAAACAGACACAAGGATCAATGGAACTACTGAATAAAAGAACCCCAAAACAAAGCCCATGCATACATGATCAATTAATTTATGACAAAGGAGTCAAGAATATATTATGCGGAAAAGACAGTCTCTTCAGTAAATGTTGCAAGGAAGCTGGACAGTCAGAAAAGAATGAAACCAGACCACTTTCTAACACCACATAAAAAAATTAAGTCAAAATGGATTAAAGACTTGAAGGTAAAACCTGAAATCATGAAACTCCTAGAAGAAAACAGGTAGTAAGCTCCATAACATAGGTTTTGATGATTTTTTGAATTTGACACCAAAAGCAAAGGTAACAAAAGCAAAAATGAACAAGGGGGACTACATCAAACCAAAAAGCTTCTGCACACCAAAACAAATCAACAAACCAAAAGGCAACCTAGTGAATAGGAGAAAACATTTGTAAATCATCTATCTGATAAGGGGTTAATATCTAAACCATATTAAGAACTCATATGATTCAACAGGAAAGAAAACCAATCAAATCAAAAAATAGAGGACCTGAATACACATTTTCCACAGAAGATGTACAAACGGCCGAGAGGTAAATGAAAAGATACTCAACATTAATCATAAGGGAAATTCAAATCAAAACCACAAACAGCGATCACCTCAACTGTTATACTGGCTATCAAAAGACAGGTGGTGTTCACTGCTTCATTATTTACAACACCCAAGACATGGAAACAACCTGAGTCCACTAAGGGATGAATAGGTAAAGAAACTGTGGCATAAATACACCACGGCATACTATTCAACCATAAAAAAAGAAGGAAATCCTACCATTTGCAATAACATGGATGGACCTTGAGGGCATTACATGAAGTGAAATAAGTCAAAGAAAGATAAATACCATATGATCTCACTTATATGTTGAATCTTAAATATCTTAGGTCACAGATACAAAGAAAAGATTGGTGGTTGCTAGAGGCAGTGGGTGGGAAAGGTGAATGAAATGAATACATTTTAAATTTTATAAAAGAAGAGAAAAAAAAAGAATAAAAATATTAGTGGGGTAAAATAGGTCTGTGAATAGTCCTAAGGAATAAGAGAAATTTAAAACTACCACATACAATTAAATTCTGATTAAAGGTGTTAAGATAGGTTCCTAAAATTAGGGACAGAGATAGTTATACACATATAACAAAAATACTATAAACATAAACAAAACCAAAAGACAAGCATATAACAAGGTATTTATAATGTGGTACATGAGAACAATAAAAACAAGCTATGAGCAACCCAATAAAAAAGCACAAATTAACAGAAAATTATTACATATAATTAAAATATACAATAAACATGAGAGCTTCAAATACCTAAAGGATGGTTATCAGTTGAAACAGATTAGAACAAAATCTTACCAATGATTTTTTTAAGAGCATCTAATTCTTCCTGTTGCTTGTGATACGAGCTTTGCTGAAGCTTGGTTTGTAATAAATCTACCTCCTCAGCTTTCATCTCCCACTGCTGTTTTAGGTGGCGATACCTTAAGGAAGAGAAGTTTATAATAAATGATAATTTTTCTGATGTTTGAGACATGCATTTAAACAAGCTCTTACCTAAAACAAACTCATACAACATAATGTAAGATGCCACTGGTTACAAGACTCATTTTGATGACTTTCACACTTCTGAAGCATCAATGTAAACTCAAGTTTGACTTGGTTACTGAAGGTAAATACTCTAAATGACCAAGACCAATAGTTAACTATCCACAGAAATATTCTTAATTTTAGAAAATATTAATAATCTCTGAATAAATAAGTTATCTTAAAAATAATCCTTCTCACTGATCCTTATCTAAAAGAAAAACTCCATAATAGCCCCCATCACAAAAATAGAATATATAACAATTATATAAAATTTCAAAAATTTGGTTAGCTCAATCCCCAGTTTCAAATGTTTTAAAAAATAACATCATTCCCTCCATTTTGTAAGGAGACTGGTGGTTTAAAATGACACAGTACTAAACTTAAACATTCACCAAGCACTTTTTTTTGCAGATCCTGTAATTGTCCCCCAGTTCTGGCAGCTTCAAATTAAGGCTTTGGAAGGTATTTTGCTAATTCAGCTGCAGTGAAATTTTAAATTATAGTAAATTCAAAGGTTGCTTGTAACTAGAAAATCACAAGGTTTGAGGGCAAAAAACAAGCAACTTATAAATACTCCCTTGAGTATTCTTGTCTGAGACTGCTTGACAGCAATTAAAAAGACAGGATTTTAACTCAGTCATTTTTCAACTCATTTAAAAATGTAAAGAAATTTTTTAAAAAAGGCAACATATTTTCCTGATATGGTCTATGAAAGAATGGCTTTAGGTGACCCTTCCACTTTCATTTTTCAAAATCTACTTTTCTTCCTGGACCTCAGGGCCACAATTAGTTTACAAAACAACTCTGCAGAATAAACGACCTAGTACTGCTCAACAAACTTAACAGTTCCAAGCCAAATGTGACTACAACTGAGTCTGTAATTCATTCCCTTGACAGAGCTTCCACATTTCAGAAACATCTTTTTGTCTCTTTCTCAGAGAAAGTTCTTTCATTTTATGATTAATGTCATATGTCAATGAAGGTAAAAGGCAGGCTTTACATGTATATAATGTTTGAAAGTGGGCATTTTGATACAATTTACATCGTGGAATGGCCACTGTGACTTAGTGTAAATAATCTTTTCCACATATATACTGTGTCCCAAAAAAGTCTTGGTACTATTCTAAGCTTTGATAATTTCAGAAGATAAATGCCAAAAGTTTACCCCTCAAAAAAAATTTAAGTTTTTATCTTTTATTTTCTCTTACCTTTATTCAGTATTGTGAATTCTAAATAAATTGTTTAATTTTATCTCATCTGCCACTTGCCATCTTCAGAGGGATTAAAAAAAAATTACAATTAAACTCTCAAATACTGTACTTTGTTAAGTTTGTGGCATTTATACTCCTGAAGTTTTTAAAGCACGTAAGGACTCTTCTAGATAACCACATAGTGAGTCCACTCAACATCGTTCAGGTGTTTATTCAAGTCATCTTCTCAGTAAGGCTTTCCCTGCCCACCCCATATAAACTTTCAACACTTCTTTCCTATTTTACATTTTTATTCTTAGAACTTAGCATTATCTAACATACCTTTTACCAATTTAACTTTTTATATTGTCTATTGCCCCAACTCCACATATGGAGGTAAGATAAAGGAAGAGATTTATCTATTTGATTCACTGCTATATTCCCAGTTCTTTGAAGAGTACTTGGCACATGAGGCATGCAATAGTAAATAATGTTAGGAGACAAAAAGGGTTACATTGAATAGCATGAACCCAATTATGAAAAAAAAAATGTGGCATACATATATTTCATCATACATAAATATGTATCATACACAAACAGAAGTAATGTTGAACAGTTTACACACACACCTATATCCACACCCACAAAGAAAAAACACTGGCAGTAAACACTTTAATTTTAGCAGTGACTTTTGACATAAACTTGTTTAACTTCTCCACAGGCAACCTAGCTAGCTTCAACATGTATAGGACAGCCATAAGGCTGCAAAACTTAGTGTAGACACCCAATCAGTGCTACCGCATATGACATCATTTCAAATCAAGGACTCAAGTGTCCTCTGGCATCAACCTTCAGAGTATCTGTGTGTTTCCCCACTAATCCCCAAAGAATGTTAACAGAGTATATATCTCAGTAGAAAAATAGGAATATTTGGCTGATTTTTCTTTCTTCCTTTTAATTAACTTTCCATAATTTCGTAAAACAAAGACATCACTTATATTTAAAAAAAAAAAAACTTATCAATTCACAACTTATTCAATACTAAGTTTATTAAAGTTGTTAAGTATTTCTTTAAATATTAGTTTTTTTAATCTTCTACCATGCAAATGCAGATTTTTGACCAAAAAAAAATTTTAATAACAGCTTAATCCAACCAAAGTCTTACTTTTCAGCAGTGTTTTTAAGATTGGCTAATTCCTCTTCTAGAGCCCGTAGCTCATTCTCCTTGGTTCTGAGCTCATCTTGAACATCTTTGAGTTCTTGAAACTTCATTAAAATGGAAGCTGCCTGGGATCGAGCACCTGACATAGGCAAATTAAAACAGGTCTTCAACACTGAGTTGCCACATATTTAGGAAACAATACAGTTTTCTAAGAGATTTACACTTGAAATAATTCAACAGCCAATCTTTAGTGGTTTATGAAGGTACAAAATCCATTTTATCATTTGAATCTTAGGGCATACATATGTGATAACAAATACTCTGTATGTGATGGATTATTTATTCAAAATAATCATTGCCTTTGCTCACTGGTAAGCTTCCCTGGTGGCTCAGACGGTAAAGCGTCTGCCTGCAATGCAGGAGACCCGGATTCGATTTCTGGGTCAGGAAGATCCCCTGGAGAAGGAAATGGCAATCCACTCCAGCACTCTTGCCTGGAAAATCCCATGGATGGAGGAGCCTGATAGGCTACAGTCCATGGGGTCGCAAAGAGTCGGACACGACTGAGCGACTTCACTTTCTTTACTCACTGGGTGGATTCCTCTCAGGACCATTTTCTGATCTACTAAAATCAGGCTTAGCCATGTGCTTTGCTCTAGCAGATGAAGTGGGAAATCTGCCTCTTCTGAAAGTAAGCTTTAAGAGGCAGCACGTAATTTACCACTTGTTTTCCCTTTCCCATGTGTAAAGTATGTTCAAAAAAAAAGATTTATTTTTCAGTCAGCCTAAGTCCCATAATGAGAATAACATGGAGCAGAGACAAGTAACATGATGTAGCATAATTATAGAATAAATCTGTAAGCCACTAAGATTTGGGAGCTATTTATTACCATATTGTAATGTGGTCTAAACTCGACATAGCATAGTAAACTGGTTTTACCTTACATGCTTTATAACTGTCTGGCAGTAACAGGCTGAAGTGTTAAGCTGTCAAGAAAACTCCAGGTTTGATGGAAGAAAGTGAAGTCAATCAATAATGCTATTATGAACACTTTGCTTATATGACATGGGGTTACATATCTGCCATCACTTAAGGAGGAATTTCAAGAACATATAATTCAGTGAAATCTAAAATGTTCCTTCTAATCTAGATATTTTAAAATATTTGGTTTCTATCTTCCAACTGTAGATACTAGTCATTATGTACACTGGGGAACTTGATCATGAAGCTCATTACATTGGCTACTGTTTTCTTGGACTAGAAAGAAATTAAGATACTTCCTAACTCAAGAGGCATCCAAGTCTCTTGGTTTGGTTAAAAGCACAAACTGTGAAATCACGCTATCTGTTTAAACTCTGACCCCTGGCTCTGCCACATACCAGCAAATTCTTAACTGTTTTATACTTTAGTTTCTACAAACATATAGAAAAGATAGTAATGTCTACCTCAAGGTTGCTATAAAGATTAAATGAACTAATTAAAGTCCTTAGGAGAGGGCTTTATAGAATGATAGAAATGTTCCATATGTGCACTATCCAATTACCCACTAAATACTGTGGTTACTGAGCCCTTGAAATATGCCTAGTGCAATTAAATAAATTATTCTATTTAATTTTAATTACCTTATTTAAATGGTAAGTCACATGTGGCTAGTAGCTACTGTATTGGACAGTACAGGCTTACAACACTGCCTAGTACACAGTAAGTACTGTTCAGTATTTGTTATTTATTACATGGTCACTCGACATGGATATGGAAACAGTATCACAAATATTAGGACAGGAAATACATGGTCACTACTTAAGAATTCCTTTCTTAAGGCACCATCTCAAGGGCAGATTTAAAGTTTTGCTTTACTTTTGACAGGAGCAGTAGCATATACACATATCAGAAGTTAACATGTTTCCTAAAGGAAAACTGGTGGTCAAGCTACAATTGCACTGAATAAAACTACTTCGTTTCCCAGTGACTAGAATATCTTAACAACGCAAAAAAGAGAGAACAAGAATAGACTTAAGATGAGCAAGAAAAGCTATAGTACTGGTTACTAGACTAGAGCTCCATCTGGATGATGACAGTGTATAATTTCTCAATTAATAATAAGTAACTGTCACAAATGAAAAGTCAATCCTTTGATTAGGAATAAAACACTGAATTATTCCAACCCCAATATTTCCTATTAAAAAAAAAAGTCCCCATCCTATTTAGAACAAGGGAGTAGGAGGACAAAATGATATAAATCCTACCTCCACTCAATGTCCCATGAGGATCAAACACATCGCCTCCTAGAGTTACAGTTCTAGTCATTATCCTTTTATCAAAAGCTACTTTTTTTGCATTATCCATATTGTCACAAACAAATGTCATTCCAAAGACAAATTCCATTGCTTTCTGAAGTTCTGGTTTGTATTCAACCAGGGAAAGAGCCACATGAACATTATTAGGGCCAACCTGTGGGAAAACATATGTCATAATACATATTACTCCTTTCCTTTCAAATACTATTTTATAAAATACTAATAATGCCCACAACTGTTAGTATAAATACTAACAGTAACTTAATATATATACCCAGCACTACAACGCCTTTTGAATTTTCTAAAATGCTATAGAAAACTCACTTTTAGGAAAAAAAATTCAAGTTTAAACACTGAAAAATCTAAGTAAAACATTTAGCTAAAAATACCAGTCATGAGTTTCAATCAAGTAGAAGCCACTATCAAGTTTCTAAATTCAAAGTGGATTATTTGTGAACACACTTTCTTAAAGTACAATTTCTAGATCAACACAGTTACACAATTACATATTTTCCTTCAACTATCAACTTGGTTGTCCCAAAGTGAATACTTTTCCATTCAAATAAAACATGCTAGAGCAACTACCTTCCAGTTACAGAAACGAAAACAGTAATTGAGAGTAAATAAGTAATTTAAAAAATCTCTCAATCTTTTATTTTGATCCAACTGTCTTTTCTCACCCTTTGTTTATAACATCTACCTCAGCCTACATTTTTAAAACAACCTAATATGGCTTCACTGACTCAATGGACATGAGTTTGAGTGAACTCCGGGAGTTGGTGATGGACAGGGAGGCCTGGCGTGCTGCAATTCATGGGGTTGCAAAGAGTAGGACACGAATGAGCGACTGAACTGAATATACTTTATGGAGTATAGTAGTAGCAGAAATCATAATGAAAGCAGCTCTCTGCAACATATGTTCAGCAATGTCCTCTGACACAGCAGTTACCATTCAGTGCGTGTGGCTAAGGGATCTGAGTAAAAGTACTTTTGTTGTTACTTAAAACCCCAACTTACTTCTAACACTGGAACTTGACCTAAGACGAGAATAACTTCCTTCTAGACTCTAAGGTGATTGTTCAAAGTAAAAGAAGTACTAACCAAAATTACCACCTATTTACTTTATACTCATCTTTCTTCTCCTGACAGTAAATAATTTTCATTGAAGCCTTCTCAATTTCAGAAATTTACTGAATATCCATTTATTATCTTAACTATACATGCAGTTTCAGGTTTCATAGAATTGTTTTTTTGACTCATGAACTTAGAATACCTGCTCAAATACTGATATCACTACTGAAAGTTAAAACTGGTTTCATGTTCTTACCAAATATTATACAACCACAGTAGCCTTTTAAATATATTTCCTTGCACTCATCTATTCACTAGAAACCATACTACTTTAGATCTAGCCCAGCAGCTGACTACATATCCTGGCTACCTGCTTTGTATGTTCACAGGTTGATGGGTAATCTAGAAGAACTCTAGTAGAGAAGCATCTCTGCAAGACTGACAGATTACGTTCCATAACGGTTATCACTATAGCTGGTTTAGTGTGCGTGGCATGAAAAAAACCTGCAGAATTCCTATATTCCTCTATAAGTTCTATAATTCTCATTAATCAGAAATCAAAAGTTTTATATTTAATGTGAAAGTGAGTCGCTCAGTCATGTCCAACTCTTTGCAACTCCATGGACTATACAGTCCATGGAATTCTCCAGGCCAGAAAACTGGAATGGGTAGCTATTCCCTTCTCCAGGGGATGTTCCCAACCCAGGGATGGAACCCAGGTCTCCCACGTTGCAGGTGATTCTTTACCAGTTGAGCCACAAGCCCTGGTGATGAAAGAGAAAAACCTACAACCAAGAGATTACTCTACACAGAAGGATCTCATTCAGATTCAACAGAGAAAGCAAAAGCTTTACAGACAAGCAAATGCTAAGAGAATTCAGTTGATACAAATGAACTTATTTATAAAACAGACTCACAGATTTCAAAAATCATATTTATGGCTACCAAGGGGGAAATGTAGGGGAAGTAATAAATTAGGAGATTGGGGTAAACATTTATACACTACTATAAATAAAACAGATAACCAACAAGGACCTCCTACTGCATAGCACAGGGAACTCTACTGCCCAGGTGGCCCTAGTGGCAAAGAATCAACCTGCCAATGCAGAAGGCATAAGAGACAAGCTTCCATCCCTGGGTCAGGAAGATCCTGGAGGAGGTCATGGCAACCCACTCCAGTATTCTTACCTGGAGAATCCCAGGGACAGAGAAGCCTAGAAGGCTACAGTCCATAGGGTCACAAAGAGTCAGGCATGATTAAAGTGACTTAACACACATAACACACAAAAATAAAACAGATAACTAAGAAGGACCTACTGTATAGCACAAGGAACTCTACTCAATATTCTGTAATAATCTATATGGGAAAAAAATCTGAATAATAATGGATATACACATGTATGTATAATTGAATCATTTAGCAGTATACCTAAAACACATTTAATCCAACTATAGTCCAATAAAAATCTTTTAAAGAAGACATTCTAATACAACTTTAAAATATCAAAGGGAATTTTAGTCTTCCAACATTTCTATTCTCTTTCCATCTAATTTCACAAAAGCTGATTTTATTCTCTTTGGTATCTTAACTTTTTAAAGCATGGTAACACAATAAAATTTTGTGGTTTGATATATGATTGAAATCCCAATTTACTTCAGAGGACAGTTAATGTCCTATAATTTAAAAAAAAACAACAAAAAAACCAGTAAGATGCAGACAAAGCATATAAAAAAGACTTACAAGATTCTGAGCAATCCTCAGAGTTTCTGGAGCAATACATCTGGATGAAATTTTATTGAGTGGAATTATAGTGTATCGACGCTTCAATTCCCCCTTTTCTAGTAGCTTTTTTCCAGTAACCTAAAACATCGTGTATTATAAATGAAAAATATATTAATGACAACAAAAAACATTTAAAGGGAAACAGTACAAGTTTAGGAATTTATAAATACGCTCAGTGCCTACGATCCCGAACAATCAAAATTCTAAGATAGATATGTGCATTCTGGACTCTGGAGTGGAATAATGTTAATAAAATATAATATAAAAAATCATTAACTCTATCATTTTACCCTGTAAAGATAAACATTTAGCCTTAAGTGAAGTCGCTCAGTCATGTCCAACTCTTTGCGACCCCATGGACTATATACAGTCCATGGAATTCTCCAGGCCAGGATACTGGAGTGAGTAGCCGTTCCCTTCTCCAGAGAATCTTCCCAACCCAGGGATCAAACCCAGGTCTCCCACATTGTAGGCAGATTCTTTACCAGCTGAGCCATCAGGGAAGCCCAACATTTAGTCTTAGAAGAAGTTTAAAACGTCAATAAAGTACCCAATTCTTCTAAGAGCACATGATTTTTCAAGCTAGCAGCTATTATAGTTTTAACAGCAATTATTTGTTTTCTTTAATTAAAATCAGTTTACCTCTGTGTCTACTACAACATTGTAGAGTCGGTCTCCGGCCACTAATTCTAAAGCAGTGGTTGCAGAACTATTTTTTACACTGATCAGTGAAGCTACAAGTCCTTTCACACAATTTCTATTCCAGTTCTTCTCTGGATCCCTAAAACAGAAAAGTGGACAAAAATTAATCTTAGACAAGAAAATAGAAAAAGTTGTATTTTACTAGTCAAGAGGTCTTTCTGACAATACATTAAATTGAAAGCACAATAATCAGTAGTTTTAACAAAATTAAAAGATTTCAAATGTCTCATGACTGTCCAGCTACAGACACATCTTTTATTGTGTTTCACAAATATTGATGTTTTCCATTGTCATTTTGTTTTTTACAAATTGAAGTTCTGTGGCAAACTTGCATTGTCAGCTAATAGTCTTTAGTAATAAAGCTTTTATACATTAACGTACCCTGGTTTTTTAAAGTATGTATACAGTATTCTATTGTACCCTTAAAAGACTATTGTTTTAAAATCAAAAGATCTTTCAGTATACATAATGTTTTCAAGGTAACAAAAACAACTTTAATGTTCTAATCTTTGTAATACATATATTAAGTATTCCAAGAAAAAAACCATATAGCATTAATAAAACAAATTATAAAATGTTAACACAGCTATTTAACATTAATGATAAAATAACCTTAAAGAAACTTTTTGGGGTAAGATTAAATTCCACTCATTTTGGTTTTGACATTAGTGGCATTAGTAACCTTAAATTTCACAAGAATTTCCCTTGTCTACAACTCTGAAACATTCAATAAAGATTTAAGGAAAAAAGAAAAAACAATTAAGGAAAAGCAGCTTACGGTAACTTTTACACAAAAATATATCCTAGTTACTACCATGTTCAATTTCAAGATTTAACTCTTACCTATAGGCAAATCGAAGATTGGGAAATCTGGCCAAGAGAGCTTCTTCTGTTTCTTTCAGTCTACTGATATCACGAGATAGCTGCCTTCGCCTTTCCAGAAGGCTTTCCTCCTTGTTTTCTGAACAGTAAGCCGTAAGTAAATTGAAACCAAGTTTTAAAAACTCAAATATTCTACTGTTTTAAGGAAAATATTAGTAATCTCTATTTCCAAAGCATTTCTAAAAGCAAAATGCAAACTCCTGATAATATTAAAGAAAAGCATACTTAACATTTGAATTTATATTAAGTGTCAAGTAGACATATTTTCAACACATAAAACCATTTTCATCCTTTCAATTCAAAGGACTGTTTTATACTCTGGTATTTTTCTGATTATATTTATAAATAATTTTTATACTAATTCACATTAACATTAATGAGGTGAAAAAAATTTCCTACTTGCTATTTCCTTTAAGTTTCTATTAATAATCACTACTTCCTAATGATTTAACATCATGTCTTTAAAGGCAAACCTTCATAATTTAGCCTTTTCATTTCAGTTTCAAGTTTTTCTTTAAGTTTTTTCACAGCTTCTAATGCTTCTTGATCCTTCCTATAGCCACTATCCATCTTCTTAATTTCTGTTTGTTTAGTCTTTAATTCTTGTTGGGCATGTTTCAACTTCATCTGAGCCTGTAACAGAAAAACATATAACAGGCTATACGAGGCAGATAGCGCTAGTGATAAAACAGCCACATATTTAGATTGTTTTAAGAGACATCAGCCTTGAAAATTTAACTGACTACTTGGATCAGTATATCAACAGGGAATCATTTCCCAATGTATTCTCCTCAAAATACTACTCAGAATATAAATGTATATATGCTCAAATATTAAATATCTTATAATTTAAGTCTATATTTTTAATATTTATAAAACTAACATCAATGAGCTCAAAGATTAATATCAAAGAACTGTCATTAGCTGATGACACCACCCTTATGGCAGAAAGTGAAGAGGAACTAAAAAGCCTATTGATGAAAGTGAAAGTGGAGAGTGAAAAAGTTGGCTTAAAGCTCAACATTCAGAAAACTAAAATCATGGCATCTGGTTCCATCACTTTATGGGAAATAGATGGGGAAACTGTGGAAGCAGTGTCAGACTTTATTTTTGGGGGCTCCAAAATTACTGCAGATGGTGACTGCAGCCATGAAATTAAAAGACGCTTACTCCTTGGAAGGAAAGTTATGACCAACCTAGATAGCATATTCAAAAGCAGAGACATTACTTTGCCAACAAAGGTCCGTCTAGTCAAGGCTATGGTTTTTCCAGTGGTCATGTATGGATGTGAGAGTTGCACTATAAAGAAAGCTGAGTGCCGAAGAACTGATGCTTTTGAACTGTGGTGTTGGAGAAGACTGAGAGTCCCTTGGACTGCAAGGAGATCCAACCAGTCCATCCTAAAGGAGATCAGTCCTGGGTGTTCTTTGGAGGGAGTGTAGCTGAAGCTGAAACTCCAATACTTTGGCCACCTCATGCGAAGAGGTGACTCATTGGAAAAGACTCTGATGCTGGGAGGGATTGGGGGCAGGAGGAGAAGGGGATAACAGAGGATGAGATGGCTGGATGGCATCACCAACTTGATAGACGTGAGTTTGAGTGAACTCCGGGAGTTGGTGATGGACAGGGGGGCCTGGAGTGCTGCAGTTCATGGGGTCGTAAAGAGTCGGACATGAATGGGCTACTGAACTGAACTGATCAAATTAAAAGCAAAATAAAAAGCTAGAAATCACTTCCTTCTTTTTCACTTAGGTATGCATATTTGCACTTATATAATATTTATGCTGTCCAACTGTGCACTTAACTGTATTGATGAGGAATAAAAGTATACAGAAAAAGGATGCTAAACTGACAGAAAAATGTATATGCTATAAGTATGACACTAAAATGCTATATTTTTAACTGTGGCAGGCATATAAATGAAGATGTTTTTGTTTTCCTATTAAAACTTAAAACTTCAACTTTATAATGTCAATAAAATACCAAAAAGATGAAAACAAATACGTTAACCTCAAGTATTCCATACAATGCTGAAAACAGAACAGAGCATTTACTGCACTTAAAATTTCAATTAATGTATAAAGGTATTTTATGTTTTATGGCATCTTATACTGATATTGTCAATAGGTAGAGATCAGTATATTGAACTTCATTGTTTTAGGTGCTAAGCAGCAGCAGAATGTAATAGTTGATAGTTATCTGAATATTTTCAACATTTTGTTTAACAACTGCCAAAGCGTAGTGTGAAGGAGCTTCACAAAAAATCAAATAATAATAAAGAAATAAAAACTGCAATCACATAGTTCTTACTGTCTGTACTTACCTGTTTGGCTTCTGTCTGAGTTTTACTTATTTCATTTTTACAGGCCATCATCTGACCAGCAAGAGTTGCTTCTGCTCCATCTTCATTACTGGACAGACCAGCGGAAACAGCATTAAAGTGCTGCTGTGCAACGGCCAAAGCTTCAGCATCTTTATTACTTGCTTCTTGAAGGGCACTTAGTCCATCTGTTATTTTTTTAACCTCTTTTTCCTTTGCTGCTAAAGTTTTAGAATCCTTTAGGAAGAGTTTGAAATTGGAAAGTATTATATTTTAGAAAACCAGTGAAACATACATACCTTTAATGTCATCAAATTTCATACCAATCTGAAGTGAACATGGTAATATAACCATAATTTTAAATATTTTATTCCCATTTTGAAATTTCTCAGTTTTTAGGATAAATGTACTTCTTATCCTAATAGAAATACCTTCATTCCATGTTATAGTCAAATCTGAGAGAGAATGAGTTAAAATATTATTGCAAATTTAAACAAACCACTTGAAACAACTAAAAATCACTTTCTAAAACTATAATATTGAAATATCCACTCTACCCCAAGAATAAAAGAAATTTTAGGATTAAGAGCATGTATATGAAACTGCTTTTATAAACTATTAAAGGCCATAAAATTTAAGTATTAAATTATTATGGGAACAGCTTCCCTGGTGGTTCATACAGTAAGTAAAGAATCTGCCTGCAATGCAGGAGACCCCGGTTTGATCCCTGGGTCAGGAAGATCCTCTGGAGAAGAAAATGGTAACCCACTCCAGTCTTCTTGCCTGGAGAATTCCATGGACAGAGCCTTAGCAGGCTACAGTCCCTTGGATCACAAAGAGATGGAACAACTGAAAGACTAACACTCTCACTTAAATTCTAATAACCAAATATCTAATGCTATATAAGATACCAGCACTAAAAGAAAAAAAAAAATCTAGTCATATTTACATGAAAGTGATCAGAAATTTGGCTCACTTAATTCATGATGCACTGGGTATTTCTTAGATATTTACCATGTACCAGGCATTATTCTAGATATTAAAGACACAGGGTCCTCAGGAGCCTACATTTTTAAGGTGGAAAACATAGTAAACACATAAAGCAAAAAATGATGGAACTACTATTTTAAGAATAATGAGAAAAGGCCTTTTTGTGATGACATTTTGAGCAGAAACCTAAATGAAACAAAAGGTGTGACCGTGCAAATACTAGGGGGATGGTACACTTGCCAAGCTCTGAGGAATATGCTTGGGTATTAGAGACTGTGGCTGGAACACAGTAAGTAAAAAAAGGCAGCTAATGAGGATACTACTGAGTACCTTCCTGGGAGGTGATGGCATGAACCGCGTGAGGAGTGAAAGGTGGCTGTATTCTGGATATACACATATATCTGGATATTCTGGATATACTTTTAAAATCAACAAAATCTGTCGAAGAATTAGATACCACAGGGTTGGGAGAAAGAAGAAAATTCAGGACTACAGGTTCTGGAGTGAACAGCATCATTACTTACATGAGGAAAATTCAGTAGCTCAGTTAGGTTTGGGTAGGTGAGGAAAATTTAGGAGTTCTATTTTGGATATGTTAAGTTTTAGATTTTTTAAAGTCATCCATATAAACATGTCAATTAAATAGCTGGACAAATGAGTCTTTCAAAGAAGGAGTCAAGGTTGATTATAGGTTTGAAAGGTATCAACATGTAGATGGTACTGAAGGGTACACGGCTAGATGGGATCACTAAAGAAATGAGTATATATAAAGAAGTCTGACCATTAGCCCTGGTGCATGCTAAAGTATGTATTTTGATTTGCATTTCTAACCTGGATTCAAAGTTCGTATTTTCAACTATCAAATCAATATCTCTACTTAGATGTCTAACTAGCTCCTCAAGCCTATTATTCACCATTCAACAAATGGTAACCATATTTCAAACTGTCAACAACAGAACTCTGGAGTTATCCTTCAGTCCTCTTTCATATTCAAACACCAATCTGCTGGGCACTATTTATAGTAGCAAAGACATGGAAGCAACCTAAATGTCCATCGACAGATGAACCGATAAAGATGTTATACCCACACACTGGAATATTACTCAGACATTAAAAAGAATGAAAAACTGCCACTGGACCAATGGATACCAAGGAATGGACCTAGAGGTTATCATACTGAGTGAAGTCAGTCAGAAAGAGAAAGACAAACATCATGATATCACTTATATGTGGAATCTAAAATATGATACAAATGAACTTATCTACAAAATAGAAAGACTCACAGACACAGAGAACAGACTTGTTTTCAAGGGGAAGGGTGGGAAGGGGAGGGAAGGACTTGGAGTTTGGGATTAGCAGGTACAAATTATTATGTATAGGATGGATAAACAATAAGGTCTTACTGTATGACAAAGGGAACTACATTCAATATCCTGTGATAAACCATAATGGAAAAGAAAATAAAAAAAAGAAAATACATGTATAACTGAGTCACTTTGCTGTACAGCAGAAAACAACATTTTAAACCAATGAACTATAATTTTAAAAAAATCTGCTGGGTATATCTGTTGGCCTACCCTTAAAGTACACATAAAATCCCACAACTTCTCTAATATTCTACCTTCTATTGCATCTATCCAAGGACTATCACTGGCACTACCAATTACTACCTGGTTTCTCTACTTCTTCCCTTTAATTTATCCTCAAAACAGCAAGAATAGTACTGCTAAAATATTAAAATGTCACCCTTGGGCTCAACCAACTCCAGCAGCTTCCCATGCCACTCAGAATAAACAGCAAAGTCCTTCACATATTTTGCAAAACCACACGTGATCCTACACCCCATCTCTACTACTCAGTAGCAACCAGCTTTACTTCTCTCTGCTTTTCCAATACCTTAGGCACTTGGAGCTGCTGCTGCTCTTTTGTCTGGAACATCTCCCCCCACAGCCTCCCAATCTATCTACACCCTTCTCTGACCACCTTCAGGTCTCTAATGAAATAGAAGCCTCCCAATGAGACCTTTAATGTTTACCCAATTGAAAATTCCAAATTGTACCTCCCTGCCCAATACTAACCCTATCCACTGCTTTTTTTTCTCCTCATCAGTTACCACTATATAACATACTTCATATTTCACTTATTTTATCATCGTTTTCCTCACTGGAATGAAGACACACAAGGCATTTTGTTCATTATTGTCATTTTGTCAGTTGCTACATCCTAGCCTAAACAATTACCCTGGGTCCACAGCAGGCACGTAATAAATATTAACAGAATGGAGGAATGTATATTACTAGAATTAAATTACACTTCTCATTTGCTTACCTCTACCATATTTTTCTCCAGTTCTTTGCGTTTGTTCTCTTCACTTGCCAGATTTTTCTTCTTGAAATCAAAGGCACTTTGAGATTTAGTATTAACTCGCTGAGCTTCTGTAAGAGCATCTTCTAAAGATCGAAGTATACCTCCAACTTCCTATAATCAAATGCACCCAATTCAATCATGTACTTAAAAATTTGTTAGTGTATAATTTATATGTATTTATTTTTAATAAACTATGGACTCTACACATGGACATCACCAGACAGTTAATACCGAAGCAGATTGATCATATTCTTTGCAGCCAAAGATGGAGAAGCTCTATACAGACAGCAAAAACAAGACCAGGAGCTAACTGTGGCTCAGATCATGAACTCCTGATTGTCAAACTCAGACCTAAATTGAAGAAAGTAGGGAAAACCACTAGACCATTCAGGTATGACCTAAATCAAATCCCTTATGATTATATAGTGGAAGTGAGAAAGAGAGTCAAAGGATTAAATCTGATGGACAGAGTGCCTGAAGAACTATGGATAGAGGTTTGTGACATTGCACAGGAGGCAGGGATCAAGACCATCCTCATGGAAAAGAAAAGCAAAAAGGCACAAAAGTTGTCTCAGGAGGCCTTACAAATAGCTGTGAAAAGACGAGAAGCGAAAAGCAAAGGCGAAATGAAAGATACACTCATTTGAATACAGAGTTCCAAATAGCAAGAAGAGATAAGAAAGCCTTCCTCAGTGATCAATGCAAAGAAATAGAGGAAAACAAAAGAATGGGAAAGACTAGAGATCTCTTCAAGAAAACTAGATATACCAAGGGAACTTTTAATGCAAAAATAGGCACAATAAAGGACAGAAATGGTATGGACCTAACAGAAGCAGAAGATATTAAGAAGAGATGGCAAGAATACACAGAAGAACTATACGAAAAAGATATTCAAGATCCAGATAATCACGATGGTGTGATCACTCACCTAGAGTCAGACATCTGGAATGTGAAGTCAACTGGGCCTTAGGAAGCATCACTACTAACAAAGCTAGCGGAAGTGATGGAATTCCAGTTGAGCTATTTCAAATCCTAAAAGATGATGCTGTGACAGTGCTTCACTCAATATGCCAACAAATTTGGAAAACTCAGCAATGGCCACAGGACTGGAAAGGTCAATTTTCATTCCAATCCCAAAGAACGGCAATGCCAAAAAATGCTCAAACTACCACACAATTGCACTCATCTCACATGCTAGTTGGAGAAGGCAAGGGCACCCCACTCCAGTACTCTTGCCTGGAAAATCCCATGGATGGAGGAGCCTGGTAGGCTGCAGTCCATGGGGTCTCGAAGAGTCGGACACAACTGAGCAACTTCACTTTCACTTTTCACTTTCATGCATTGGAGAAGGAAATGGCAACCCACTCCAGTGTTCTTGCCTGAAGAATCCCAGGGACGGGGGAGCCTGGTAGGCTGCCGTCTATGGGATCGCACAGAGTTGGACACAACTGAAGCGACTTAGCAGCAGCAGCAGCAGCAGCAGCACACACTAGCAAATACTCAAAATTCTCCAAGACAGCCTTCAACAGTACGTGAACTGTGAACTTCCCAATGTTCAAGTTGGATTTAGAAAAGGCAAAGGAACCAAATATCGAATTGCCAACATCCACTGGATCATCAAAAAAGCAAGAGAGTTCCAGAAAAACATCTATTTCTGCTTTTATGACTATGCCATAGTCCTTGACTATGTGGATCACAACAAACTGTGGAAAATTCTGAGAGTTTGGAATACCAGACAACCTGACCTGCCTCTTGAGAAATCTGTATGCAGGTCAAGAAGCAACAGTTGGAACAGGTCATGGAACAATAGACTGGTTCCAAATAGGAAACGGAATACATCAAGCATGTTTATTGTCACCCTGTTTATTTAACGTCTATGCAGAGTACATCATGAGAAATTCCGGGGTGGATGAAGCACAAGCTGGAATCAAGACTGCCAGGAGAAATATCAATAACCTCAGATATGCAGGTGACACAATCCTTTATGGCAGAAAGTGAAGAAGAACTAAAGAGCCTCTTGATGAAAGTGAAAGAGGAGAGTGAAAAATAAAACCCAACATTCAGAAAACTAAGATCATGGCATCTGGTCCCATCACTTCATGGCAAACAGATGGGGAAACAATGCAAACAGTGACAGACTTTATTCTTTTGGGCTCCAAAATCACTGCAGATGGTGACTGCAGCCATGAAACTAAAAGATGCTTGCTCCTTGGAAGAAAAGTTATGACCAACCTAGATAGCATATTCAAAAGCATAGACGTTACTTTGCCAACAAAGGTCCATCTAGTCAAAGCAATGGTTTTTCCAGGAGTCATTTATGGATGTGTGTTGGACTATAAAGAAAGCTGAGCACCAAAGAATTGATGCTTTTGAATAAACTCTTGAGAGTCCCTTGGACTGCAAGGAGATCCAAGTAGTCCACCCTAAGTAATTCAGTCCTGAATATTCACTGGAAGGACTGATGCTGAAACTCCAATACTTTGGCCAACTAATTTGAAGAACGGACTCATTTGAAAAGACCCTGATGCTGGGAAAGACTGAAGGCGGGAGGAGAAGGGGACGACAGAGTATGAGATGATAAGATGGCATCACCAACTCGATGGACATGAATCTGAGTAAACTCCAGGTGTTGGTGATGGATATGGAGGCCTGGTGTGCTGCAGTCCATGGGGTCTCAAAGAATCGGACACAACTGAACTGAATTGAAACTATATCATTATCATACAGTAAAATAAATTTTTTTCAATTCAGAACACAATGCCCAGTATACCCAAAATAGTTACATTATTTAATATTTTTCAGTTTATTATTATTCTTACACATGTCTGACCTTATCTTTTCTTTTTTCCAACTCTTCTATTTCATGACTAAGTGCTTTTATTTTTTTATCATTCTCAGACACTTCTTCTTGAAGCTTCTTAATTTTATCCTGCATTTCTTTTAATGCCTCAGCTGAGCGTTCTTTAGTATCTTCAGCCAGCAAAAACTGATAAGCTATATATAAACGACTCAGATGTTCTATTTCTCTCAATAGCTTTTGGTACTCCAAGTAGGAAGATCTTTCCTAAAAGAGAAATCACCAATAAAGTATAACTCTACATTAATATTTTTAAATAAATTTGGAAAGAATTTAAATACAGCAATACATAAAAAATTTCCCATTACACAATAAACATAATGGATTTTGTCTTAAATTTGAGTAATTATGGACTGTTAATTTTAGGAAACTTCAAACAACATTAGAACTGTGGCTTTTTAGATAGTAATGTCATCTTAATGAATTCTCTGTGGCTATTTCTTCTCAAATATAACCACACAGTTGGGATTAACAAAGAAATATGGACATAAGATTCATAGACTTGTGGGAATAAGTCTATAAAATTATAAAACCATGAATGATACACTATTAAATGTAGTTTGTGGTACTATTACCAAGATGCCCACTCTACATTCATTCATATAACTATTTATAAATATTTGCTCACATATTACTAAACTTGATTCCCACTGGGACCTACTAGGACAAAGTTAACAATGAAAATTCCTAATCTGCAGATGAAGAAACAAATTCAGGGTGATTAAATGAGCTCTTCATATTATCAAATACAGAATTTGGCAAAATCAAATATGACACTTAGGTTTAAACTCGTGATCTAGTGTTTTTCTATTAAATCATAGATACAAAAGCAGAACCTTCAAGTTCACAATTTTTCAGTTTTTCCAATTACATCTATGCTACTCTATAGATTCAGAAGAGAGCTTGAGAAGTATCAAATTTTAATGAACATTTAAGAAATTTCTAAATACATGATTTAAAATACTTTCACTGAAACAGTGATATGATGTCAGAAGTACAAAGATTATAGAGAAAACAGTCATCTGTTTCAATACCTATTGTCTACTAACTGCCTTGACAGCAGTAATTTTAGTGAGAGCCCCTCTTACCCTAGAAGTTACTCATTCTACCAAGAGTTTCTAAGAATGCCATACCTTTAAGAAATATTTATTCCACTCAATTCTAACTATCCAGGAAAATTTAGATTTATACTTGTCTTCAACAAAGAATGAAAATCTGGCATGTTGTTTTCTGAGATTATGACAGTCAATCTCTAAAACCATTTTGACTTAACAGGTATGAAGTGCATTGTCCTCTATAAGCAGAAGGTTGAGCATGGACTATCAACTCTAACTCCTTATCTCATCTCCAAGAAACATTTCTGAGGAGTGGTACAGCTGTCGTCCCCATATGTATCATAATGGATGCATCGCCAATTTTGAGAGACATCCTAGCTGGCTGTCCTCACATATACAATACACACCTCTTTTAATTTTTGAATGGTTGGAGTAATTTCTTCTTCAAGTATCTGGAAAATAAAGGAAAAACTATTTTTGAGTATGTGAAGTACCATTAAAGAAATTTAAAAGGGAGAAGACTAAAGAAAACTGAACAAAGGCTGGGGAGAAAATAGGTGTGGTAAAATTTCCCTCTTTTACAACAGAGAAACTCTAATAAAAGAAAAGTACTCTCTTTCCTAAAAATATTTTATATAAATTTAATTACCGTCTTAATTTCTCTCAGCTTAGCCTCCTTTTTTTCTATAGTCCTCTGAGCATTTTGTTTTTTGTATTCATACATCCTGGTTCCAGCTGCTTCTTCTATCATGGACAAAATCTGGAAAGATGATTGCATTAATGTTTTAAGAATCAAAGCCAGTGAGTCTCATTGGAACTTACATTAGGATATTACTTAAGGCCTTAACGTCATGAAGCAACTCAACAAAATAGTTAAGGACCATAACATTTAAGTACATAAAAAAAATGTACGTATTACCTATAACCCTAAGACTTAACAAATATTTCTGGCCTTCACTCCAATTCTAAAATCAAACTTTATGCTACACTGAGTTTCCAGAGTACATATCTTTGAAAACTGAAGCCAGTAATTCCTGAGAGGGTAACAGGCAGAAAGGCCAGGGGTCTCCCAAGGGAGGAAATAGCCTGCAAGTGTCATCTCTCTTAATTGGCAAGAGGAAACAAACTATCGATATTGTTTTCCTTCTCTATACAAATTTAAAAGAAGGTTTCTCTTAAAATACTGTGTTGTCATAATGACACCTGGTTTCACCTGAAGTTAACTAGTTTCAAACCTTGAGATAACCAATGCATTTTTCTTATGGAAATGTTTGTCTTAAGCTATGCTAATGTACTATGCACTTACCCCAAACTCTGTCTTTAAGTCGTTCCGCCTCTTGGCTCAGAACCTACTTGACAAACCAGTATGTTATACTCAGATATTATTTCCCTAACCTATGTAAATGTAACTATTTGTATGGTAATCTGTCCTTCTGCAAGATTCAAGTTAATCATTTTATGGCCCAGGATGAACCATTTGGTGCCAAGATTATCCCAAAATGCATCTTATGGGTGAGGGGCTTGGTGCCATTCTGAGTTTTAAGACATTCCTTTCTTTCATTAACAGACTGCTAGTGTCTATATAACATCCAGCTGAAGACTAGAAGTGGGGTACTCTTTCTGCCCCCTTCTGATGCCTATGTCAGAAGCTTTCTCTATCTCCTTTACACTTTAATAAAACTTTATCACACAAAGCTCTGAGCGATCAAGCCTCCTCTCTCGCCCCGGATTGAATTCTCCTCCGGAGGCCAAGAATCCCAGCCGCCTTTTTTCATTCAGCAACAACCTTTCATTCCTTCTTTCTCTTTTCCTTCAAATATAAGAAAGTAAAAGCTAACTAATATTTCAATTTATAAATTTCTACTTAAACCTGTTCCAAGTGAGACTTTAGCTGTTTTGTTCCTACAAGGATGAAGCATGGCCTAACATTTCCATTCCAACTGTGGCAGATACTTTGAGAACTTGGGCAAGTAATTTAGTTTTCCCTGTTCCTCTCTTTGTTCATCTGCTGAGGACTGAAAGTATCTCAGTGTCATTGAGAAGTAATTCACGTGAGTACACTGAAAAAGGCAAACACTAATTACAATTTTATAAGGATAATTTTTTAGCATTCCTTTATCAGAAGCTTCTAATCACTATCAATCCCTACCTCAAGAGGATTATTTCTCTGAAAACCAGTTTGATTTCCATATATTGGGCAGATTTTGAATGAGAAGTTTCCCTTAAGATGTTATCTGAAGAAAGTAAGTGTGACCTGTGGTTAAACCAGACTAATATCATCAATTATCAGTCGTCTTTTTAGTTCTTCTCCATAGATAAAAATACCAAAAGAGCCTTTGTTCTGATACAAAACATTTATTCCTTCATAGCAACTCTTCTCAAGGGGGCTCCAAAACAAAGTCTTAATGTCTTAAGCAATCCATTATATCTAATGAATTAATTTCACTCAAATCTCTTCCTATAGGGTTTAACTCTGACATGGAACACCAGCTGAGAAAAGCTACTTTAGAACCAAAATTTCTTTTAATACTGTATGGGCACGTAAAACTCCTAGAAAAAAAGTAAGTGGTAAGCTCCCGACATCTGTGTTAGTGATGATTTTTTTTTTGGATTTGATACCAAAAGCAAAGGCACTAAAACCAAAAATAAACAAGCAGGACTACATCAAACTAAAAAGCTTCTGCATAGGAAAGGAAACCATCCACAAATACAAATCAGGCAAATACAAATCAAAACCACAATGAGACATCACCTGTTGGAGTGGCTTTTATCAAAAAGATAAAAAATAACAAAGACTGGTGAATATGTGGAGAAAAGGGAAAACTTGTATGCTGTCTGTGGGACTGTAAACTGATGTATCCATTATGGGAAATAGCATGGAGGTTCCTCAAAAAATTCAAAATAGAACTACCATATGATCCAATAATTCCACTTCAGGACGTTTATCTGACGGAACCAAAGACACTAATTTGAAAAGCTTTCTGCACTTCCGTGTTAACTGCAACATCATTTGTTACAGTAAAAACATGGAATCAACCTAAGTGTCTGCTGATGGATGAATGGATAAAGAATATAATATATATATATATATATAAATTAAATCGAATGTTATTTACACATACAAAAAGGAAATCCTGCCATTTGCAACAGCATGGATAGAACACATGGGCATTATGCTAAGTGAAATAAGTCTGACAGAAAGATAATACAGTATAATTTCACTTACAAGTAGGATCTTGAAAAAAAAAAAAAAAAACCCAAAACTGAACTCATAGATACAGAAAACAGATTAGTTTTCTAATCTGACAGAGGTGGGGGATAGGTGGTGAGCAAACGTTAAAAGTGCCAGTTATAAAATAAAAGGTCCTGGGGATGTGATGTATGGCATGGTGACTACAGTTGATAATACTTAACTGCATATTTGAAAATTGTAGAGAGTATAATTTAAAAGGTCTCATCTTCAAAAAAAATTCTGAAAGATGATCACATCAATGTATCACATTGATACAGTGATCAATGTTGACTAAACTGTGGTGATCATTTTGTGATATACACATATACTGAATATTGTATATATATCAAATCTTTTTGGTGTACACCTGAAACTACTTTATCAATTATATCTCAATTAAAAAAAAAAAAACAACTGCTTAACAAGGTCCTAGGACTTTCCTTTTGCTTCTTTTAAAGATTCTGATTTAATCCTCAGAACAGATTTTGAGGTAAAGGTTATGGACTTCAGATTATGGATGAGGAAACTAAGGCTCTGCAAGTTTACATCATATCACTTAAAAAAACTAGGGCATGGTGTCAAATATTAAAAAACAAAATTATTTTCTCCACTAATCATTCTTAAATAAATGTTCCCCAAAATTTTAATAATGGAAAAATTATGTTTAAAAATTGATTACCTAAAACATTAAGGCAATATCTACAATTACTATTTTTACGGTGCTTAAAGAGTGCTCTTACCTCTGGAGGTTTCATATTCATCACTTTGGTAATTCGGCCCTGAAAATAAAATGACAAACTTACTGTAATAACAATAAACTCAGAAAGAATAACCTAAAGGCATACATGTTTATCTGTACTAAAGCTGTTATATCCTAATACACCAATCTTTGGGCAGTTATTTCTCCCACCTACATGAAAAGATGTTTCTTTTTTAAGATTTGAGAACAAGGGTAGCTTATAATTCTAGAGTTTTGCTACTTTCTTACTAGTGATATAAGTTACATAAATAATACAAAGACAACTCAAGACTGTTATTTCTGAGACAGGGAATGACGTGTAAGTCTCCAACTCTAAAATGGGTAAGCATGTAAATAAATGTTGGCATAATTACTGAACATCTCTTGACTTTTTAGAACAATGGCCCTCCAAGATAAGTCAAAGAAAATTAATTCCAGATATTCTTCAAAATTCAAATGTATGCAATATACCAGAACACGTAAGTACAAATAACTAACCCACATTTATTAACAGGTGCCCAAACATCAGCCTAACAGCAAATTAAAAAATGAAAAATCCAAAGAGATGTATTTCTCTTGTAAGTTAAAAAAAGATGCCAAAACTATTATGAAAGATATAAAGTCCACAAACAAAATACCTGCATGATGAGAAAGTGAGGGTTGTTAACATTAAGGCCAACAGAACAGAAGAGATCGTATACTCTGGTATTGTTTGCATTTACTCCATTGATTAAATATTTATTTCTGCCACCAATAACTACCTGCAAAGGAAATAATTTTAAAAGACATAAATGAACACACATATCTTGAGCTAAGATGATAAATTCCCAAATACATTATCTTTTGTTTTTTCCAACTAATGATAAATCAAACGAATCTAGGATAAATAGTGAAGAAAGTATAACATGGTCAAAAACAATGTGAGACTGGCTTCTAATCTAGGGCCTCCTAACCTCCCATGCAGTGGACTAAGTCTTTAAGGTGCCTTCCACCTTTATGTTTCCAAGGATGTATAGAATGTAGCTTCTATCCCTGATCACCCTCTTCTACAACTTTCCATACTCAGAGGCTGACCCATCTTCCTCCACTTTTTGATTTCCAAAGGAGTCAAATACCAAAAACAAAAGACACACAGTTTTAGTAACAATTCTTGTTAAGACTCTAAAATGATTAATAAAAGATAAGCCTTATGAATATTTGAAAGAAAAAGAATAATCATGGAACTGCAGCATGGGTTTAATAAGAACAACTTATACTAGATATCAGCTTGTTCTGTCTACCACAGCATGTACATCGTCATTTTGGAGGTATGACTGCCTCATCCATTTGCTGAGGTCCTTAAAGACAAGATTTGTTTCTCATTCTTTCTATCTGTATTTCCCAATGCATTTGAGAATGCCCAGCACACACCAAGCACTTAATAAATATTAAATAAATATGAATTCACTTCTTTTCCTGACAGTATTAGGATAGTAGATCAGTTCTTAATATTTGAACAACAATCCTAATATATCCTAAAGAAATTCGAGGAAGTTTTTATAACAAAATTCTGGTGAAGAAACAGTCATATGGACCACAAGAAGACAGGAATTTTGAGTAGACTAGTAGCAGATTTTCTTAAAATCCTGAAAGGTAATTATTCGATAGATGTTTAAAGACAGAGAACAGGATTTTGTCCCAATCTAGTCAATCTTTTTTTTTTTTTTTCAACCAGAGTTTTCATTAACATAGAGATGGAAATCTATAAGCTACATAATGCTAAGATGAAGAGTAAATGAGAATTAACAGAATTTTTAAAGATAAAACTGACAAACTGAAAACACGGTCTGATTATAATAAGATAAAAAGATTTTAAGGGACAAATGTTAAGGTCCTCCACTGATTTCAAGAACCTGCTTAGATGCAGAAATGGCAGTATATGGCTAAGTAATAACATGAACAACTTAAGAGTGATTTTAAGTAAATCGGATATGAGTTCATAATATATCATGAACTTTTCAACATCATATTGAGAAAAATAGAAGTAGAGTACTTAAAATGAAAGAAGTGACAATTCTGCTTAATCCTGTCCCAGCCAGACCAGTTCTGGTACATGCAATTTGAAGTGCCAACCATTAAAATATGTATGTGTGTATGTGTGCATGTATAAATAAAACTGGAGCAAATTTGCATTCCATGTGATGAGACAAGTGGAAGACCTAGAAACAACTAAATATCAATTGAAAGACCTAGAGAATTTAACTTAGAAAACAGATTTACAGAAGAACACAGATATACTGAAATAAAGAATAAATTACATGTTCTCTTGGTGCTCTCAAGATAACTAGGATTTATGTGTAAAACTTGAAAAAAACACTATGGTATGGCTCAATTTATAAGACTAACTTTCTAATTTCCAAACATAAAATGGGTTACCTCAGAAAACAGTGAAATCCCAAGAACTACAGGTGTTCCAGCACAGAGAGAGACTCAAGTGCATGGTTTATGGTTTAAATAAGTGTGGCTGAGTGTTTGTACGGATGGATTTCACATCCCTTTCAATCCACTTGGTAAATGGTGAAATTTGCTTAAGCAAAACAAGATATTCTTAAGGAATCTAGTCAGTATTTGATCCATCAGTTTTGCTTATCAATTTTCCAGTAATTGTATTGCCAAAATGCACGAGACAAGTTTTTAGGTAACCAAATATTTAGTAGTCACTCACCTGCCTTGTTACTGTAATTTCATCATGAACCTCAAATCCTAAAGGACTCTGCTTTTTGTCAGAATTATCAAAGGTGATTGACACCAAGGCTTTTGTAATACCAGCTTGCCCATTTTTGTAAACTAAATCTTGTAAGTTAGAAGCCCGAACCTAAAATAAAGGAAAAGTTTATCAGTTACAAAACTCAGTACTGCACAAAATAGCACTAAAAATAGCTTTCTTGCTGTTGGAAAACCACCCATGTAGTATCCATTAATAAGTCAAGAACAGGTAGTGGTATTCATAGACAAGGAAAGCAAAGAAAATGGACATCGACCTGAAATGGGCCTCTCTCTCCATAGGACTTTTTTAATCCTGAGCTAAACTGTTTTCTACTCATTTCTTAACAAGAGCTCATTTGAAAAATTTATGGAAAGACAGTGTCTAAAAATTTCACTATCCATTCAATTCCAATAGTAGATCCTAAAAAGACATTATAATGAGGGCGGGTGCAGGTGGAAAGTATACAAACTCTGGAATGAGAATGTGTGAGTTTCAGTGTTGCTTCAAACATCTTTAGAGGATTAACCTTAAGCAACTCTAAGTTTCTACGTTCTCACCTAAAATATGGAGTAATAATACCTACCTTTAAAGGACTGCAGTGAGGTAGAAGATAATTCACATAAAAATGCAAATGAAGAGAATATTGGTAATACTGGTACTCTCCAAGTGCAAAAATTCCCTTGAGGTTCCTCAAACTTAAATTCACATAAATCAGAAAGTTTACACTTTACCTGAGACAGGTTGGAGATGCCCAGCAAAAAGCAGATGGAGTCCAATATGTTGGATTTTCCACTACCATTTAAACCAGTGATAGCATTGAACAGAGGGTCAAAGCCATTGACTTCAGTCCTCTGAGCATAGGACTTGAATCCCTCAAGAATGACTGACTTAATGTGCATTTTCACTACTGACTTGGACAGGTCTGCTAGAAATCAAGCCACAAAGCAGTTCTGTACAAAACAGAAAAACAACGCATAAGTGGAATGTAAAACTGGAATCATAATATATAGACTAGACCATAAGAATGACAGCGCAATAGAAATAAAACAGCCACTTGCTAAGCTATTTCCTCTGATGTAAAGGTATCTTTCTTTAACTTAAAAATATACAAGAATTAGCCTCTATTTAGAAGTTAACTGGGCTTCCCGGTGGCTCAGCGATAAAGGAAATCTCTTGCAATGCAGGAGCCACGGGAGATGTGGGTTCCATCCCTAGGTCGGGAAGATCCCCTGGAGGAGGGCAGGGCAACCCACTCCAGGGTTCTTTCCTGGAGAATCCCATGGACAGAGGACCCTAGTGAGCTACAGTCCATGGGGTCGCCAAGAGTCAGACACGACTAAAGTGACTCAGCACGCACATACGCAGAAGTTAATTGAACCTGGAAGCCAACCACCTACTTCACCAGGCTTATAATCTTCCACCGTTATCATACTCCAGCTAACAGATTACTGATCACTTACCATCGCATCCCCTTTGCCGAGAATGCACTTATCCCGGACACTGATATGGCTCACTCTCCTTTATATCACTCACGTCTTTACTCAAAAGTCACATACTCTCGTATATAAAAAAATACCCTCTACCCATTCCCTCCCTCTGCTTTTTCCTTCACGGACTTACAGCTGACACTAATCAGTACTTATTTATTGCTCTACCCAACTTATCATAATGTAATCTTCGTAGCTCTTCTACGTTCACCGTTGTATGCCGGAATGCTGCCTGACTCGAAGGCGCGGGATGGGCGGGTGGTCTGTAAGTGTTTAAGCATCAGTAGATATACCCCAGATAAACAGCTGAAGGTTTTTGCTTTTAGTCAGGCTCTTCCCTCGCCCCACCAGGCCTTTCTGTCAACCCTTGCTCGCCCTACTCCAAGGCTGGACAGGAACTAGTCATTCTGCTACGAATCCCTTTAGGACTAAATTTACTTTCAAGTTCCTTGCTACTCTGCTCCCCAGCCCCCGACGCCCATTTCCCGCCAAGAATGCCCGGCTAGGCCCAACCGGCCGCGCGCACGCACCTGCCCCGCCGCTGCGTCAGGTCGCCTGGGCTTGAGGCGCAGCCGAAGCTCTTCCTAGTCACTAGGGCAGAGAGTGCGCCAGTCTTGCCCAGCTTCGGGCGCTAAGAGGCGAAAGCCACCAAAGCTACTCCTACATTTGCACCGCGCGCGGCACCGAAGCGGAACTATTTTTGCCTTTGAATTTCGGCGCGAGCACAGGACCCCACCTCCACTACCTATTCCATTGGCTGGTGCCTCAGAGATGCCTGACTTAAAAGTTCCATTTTTCTCTTCCATCAAGCAGTTAAAGGGACAAAGAGATAGAAAAGAAGGTCGAAAAGAGGGCGGCTCAGGAAAAGCGACGGGTCGGACCTGAGGACTAAAGAAGCTGGCGGCAACTGTTGAGCTCGGTATCCGGCACACCTCGGGCAGCCCCGCACCTCAGCCTGGGGGCCTCGCGCTCGCCGGCCCCGCCCTGCCGCAGGCCGGGTCTGGCCGTCGTCGCGCCCGGGAAGCCCCGCCTCCTCTCAGGCCCGGCGGGATTCAGTGGGGCAGGCCTCTGTGGTCTCCAAGTACCGGAAGCAGGATGGCTTCGTGTCGGTCTCCTCGTTCTGCCTCAGAATCCCTCTGGGCTGGGCCAGGGTCCTCTAAATGGAAGCTGCACCTTGTTGCGGCTGGGGCGGCGCCGAACGAACTTCTGAGGACTGTGGATCGCGTTCTGGCTCCGCCCCTCGCCGGCGAAGGACCCTGGCGGGCTCGGGTTTCCTGTCCCAAAGGGCCGATAAGGCTGTCACCAGAGTTGTGCAGCGCCCGCGGGAGAAGTTGAGTGGGGCTGATAGTAGAGGCTGGACGAATAGGAGTTCCCCTCGTTTTTCTGAAAAGCTGTAGAATGATAAGCAATAGCAGAACTAACAATTTCAGAGAATTTTAGGGGAAACACCTTATAACAGCTGATATTTATTGATTTCGGGTGCCAGGTTGCGTTTCAGGCGCTTGTTAAAATCTTAGCAACCCTATGAAATCCGTGTTATTGTTCTCATTTTACAAATGAGCAAACTGAGTCACAGGTTAAGCAACTTATTCCAAGTAGTGAGCCGGGAAGCTGAGGTTTGTTTCCACGCGGTCTTGCTCCTGAGCTAGTATGTTTACTTCTCTTCGTGTACAGACTCCAGTGCTAGTAATAACAGAAGCTGTTATCAGTGTGTATTTTTCTTAAAAAAAAAAACGAAAAAACAGGCAGTTTACTCACAGTTAAGCATGTTGATACTAATGAGTTAGGAAGGACATAGCTTCATAGTGCTCTATAGTGCTTTCCCTAGGTGATGTGTAAAAGAGATGATGCGGCCAGCATGCTATTTTAGGTTATACATTTAAAGTTGCTTTCTTGGCCTCTATTGACTTTGCAGTATTGGACACCAGTCAGGCTACCAAGAATGAACCATTGATTTGAAAATCTTTTCTACTTGGGAGAATTAAAAGTTTTGTGGGGATTTTCTGTTTGTATAAGAAAAATTATTTACTCTTATCTCACCCACTTAGGTAAGTCAGTCGTTACAGGCCTAACAACATTTAGTCACCCAGTTATTTTTGCCTTGTTGCTATTTCATAATGGTTGAGATAGTAAAGAATGTCCCTGCAAGGCAGGAGACCAGGGTTTGATCCCTGGATTGGAAAGATTTCCTAGAGAAGGGAATGGCTACCCACTTCAGTATTCTTGCCTGGGAAATCACATGGACAGAGGATCGTGGCAGGCTACAGTCCATGGGGTTGCAAAGAGTGGGACACTACTGAATAACTAACACTTAGCTTTGTCTATGGTGATTCCTTCATCCCCTGTACGTCACAGCTCTTCATTGTATTGATTCTCTTCAGTCTTAAATACATTTCTTTTCAACTGTGTCCTCCTCATTTCATCTCTTTGAGAATGAAGAATTTTAATTTGCCAACAGACCCAAATGTGAATTTTATAAAGTTGTGAAATAAATAGTTCTTTGGGGTGAAAATGTAAGTGTTAGGACAGACATTGTTACCCTTTGCACTATTTTAATAAATTAATAACCAGCTGATATTTTTTAAGTCAAGTGGATGAAAAAATACACACAAATGCACTTATGCTGTGTAAGGACTTCTGGGTAGTTATACACATAGATATATCTAACTACTTCCACTAAAAGTAATTATTATAGTGAAAATTGCCTATAGAAGGAGAGGTCTACAGCAGTTTTAGTCTTAGAGCATATCCAAAGCGCTAACGAATTGCAGTTAGTACAGATGAACTTGCTGTTAAAACTGGCCCCTGAGATCACCATAGAGAAGTGAACACCAAGGCATGAAGCCACTAAAACCCCTCTAATGTGGAGAGATTAGGAATGGAAGTAAAGATAGACTATAGGGTTGTTGTTCAGTTGCTGCTGCTGCTAAGTCACTTCAGTCGTGTCCGACTCTGTGCGACCCCATAGATGGCAGCCCACCAGGCCCCGCCGTCCCTGGGATTCTCCAGGCAAGAACACTGGAGTGGGTTGCCATTTCCTCCTCCAATGCATGAAAGTGAAAAGTGAAAGTGAAGGCGTGCAGTCTTGTCCGACTCTTAGCAACCCCATGGACTGCAGCCTACCAGGCTCCTCCGTCCATGGGATTTTCCAGGCAAGAGTACTGGAGTGGGGTGCCATTGCCTTCTCCCTGTTCAGTTGCTAAATAGTGTCAAACTCTTTGCAGTCCTGTGGACTGCAGCACACCAGGCTTCCGTGTCTTTCCAAACCCAGAGTTTGTTCAAACTCAAGCCCATGGAGTATAGGGTAGATACAGTATAAATAGGGCACTGTTCTTGTTTCATCACTGTGAATCAAAAGCATTTGAATACTTCCCTATGGTCCAGTGGTTAAGAATCTGCCTGTCAATGCAGGGGATACAGGTTTGGTCCCTGGTCCTGGAAGATTCCTCATGCCATAGGGCGACTAATCCACGCATCACAACTACTGAGCCCATGTGCCGCAACTACTGAAGCCTGCGCACAGTAGACCTGTGCCCTGCAACAGGAGCAGCCACCACAATGAGAAGCCTATGCACCACAACTAGAGAGTAGCCCGCACTCTCTGCAACTAGAGAAGGCTGGCATGCAGCAATGAAGACCAGCACAACCAAAACTAAATTAGCTTGAACACTGGTGGGCAGGTGGAGTCTTTGTCCTTATGTAGAAGGCAGTAGTACCAGCGATAAATAAAACAGGACCTAGGAAAAAGACTTGATCTTCTCTTCCAGGGCATTGAGAGGGACCCACTTCCCAAAGCCTCACTTTTCTAATTTTGGAGTCCTACAAAATTCTATGTAACAGTCAATCCTCTTTTGCTGGAATTTAGGACAGAAATGGGGCGGGGATAATTTTAACCTTCATTGCAGAAATAATGAAAGTTTGGTTCATTTTGTTGAGAGATTAAATTTTGGGTTCAGTGGGAAGAACTGAAGTTCATATTGCAAAGTTGTATTGAGTAGCAGCACATTTTGAATACACCAAATAAAACCAATGTGCAAGCTTGGAAAGAATGCCAGCTGAGCATAATTTAAAATGAAGACTAAAAAAGGAGGTG
This sequence comes from Bison bison bison, assembly GCF_000754665.1. NCBI lineage: Eukaryota > Metazoa > Chordata > Mammalia > Artiodactyla > Bovidae > Bison > Bison bison. The sequence goes on along the minus strand of NW_011494755.1, from coordinate 631,766 downwards.
ATTATATTCTTTCACCTAGACACATTTATTTTCATTTCAATGACAATGTTGTTTTCATTGGGCTTACCAGGTGGTGCCAGTGGTAAAGAATCCACCTGCCAATGCAGGAGACAAGAGAAATGTGGGTTCAGTCCCTGAGTTGGGAAGATCCTCTGGAGTAGAGGGTGGTGACCCACGCTAGTAATCTCACCTGGAAAATACCATGGACAGAGCAGCCTGGCGTGCTACAGTCCATGGGCCGCAGAGGCAGATTCAGCTGAGCACACTGTCTTCAGTACTACGGTTCTGTTTGGTTCCTTGTGAAATCTGCTTGTATTTTCCTTCTGATTTCTATTATTTTGCCTTCTTAGTCAAGTTAAATATCTTTATCTTCTTTTTTAGGTACTTCTACTATTTCAAGCTTTTGAGTTCCTAACTCTGCAACAGTTGCTGACTCTTACTCATAGTGATTTGTTTCCTCCTGTGGTGCTGTTCTTGGATGGGGTTGTTTGGTTTATGGGAGTCTCTTATGTCCCAAGTTGTGAAAGGGTCCCTTCAGAGCACTTACACATTTGTTTCTGCCAGGGTTCTTTGGCTCTTAAAGATCTGGGAACATTTGTAAATGATTGTTTCTCAGTTTGTGGTTCCTGAATTATACAGATATCGTAAATTCATGTCTGTTGCAGGTCTGTGGTTTTAATTTATCACAAGTAGTTTTTGTTTTATCCCCCCATGCAAAGCTCCAAACAAAAAACAAACCTTCTTACCTCTTCCAGAGTCTAGTATGTGGAGCTTTTCCAATCGCAATGACTGGCAGATCTTAAGGCTGCAGGTTTCATATAAGGGCCTAGTTCCAGCTCCTCTGGCTCACTGAAGCTCAAGGGCTACTGCTTGTACCTCAGAACCCAGCCACTGGCTCCTGAGCCCTATTGCTGTTGTTTAATCATTCAGTTGTGTCTGACTTTTGAGACCCCATAGATTGTACCCACCAGGCTCCTCTGATCATAGGATTTCCCAGGCAAGAATACTGGAGTGGGTTGCCATTCTTTTCTCCAGGGGATCTTCCCAACCCAGGGATTGAACCCACACCTCTTGTGTCTCCTGCATAGGAAGATGATTTTTTACCACTGAGCCACAGGGAAAGCCACATGGGAAGCCCCCTGAGCACTATAGCCAAGTATAAAATAAATGTTGGAAGGCTGCCTGTCAGTGCCTGCTCTTGACATTTTCAGTTTGTTTCTGGCATTTTGAATTTTCTGGGTTTTGTTACTGTGCATAGTATATGGTTTGTATGACAATAGTTATATTTTAAGTAGTTCTATGACTTTATGAAGAGAATTTCAGTCAACTAGGTTAGAGGAGGCCCTTCCACTTACCTTTCATGAAGCACATCAGTGATCTTTGTTTTGCTCCTGCTGAACCTTGCTTTCAGATTTTCAATTCCACATTCAAATGAGCTTTTCCTAGAAAACAGAGAAAGATGTCTGGTATCGGCTCTTAAGAAAATATTTTCATGCACTACTCATAAAATCCAGTCTCTTGGTACTTATTTTGTATTTCTTATTTCAGTGTTTCCTGTTCTCTTTGGCTTTTATGACTTCCACACTGGTTACCAGCCAAAGCTACTCATCTCATTGCTCTTCTGCTTTGCCACAGCCCTTCCTTTACGGGGAGGATTATTCACTCCCCTTTCTCAAATACCGTTCTCATTTCATCGTTCTCCCCTTCACAGTGGTCCCTTACTACTTTTTACTTCAAGTCCACACACATCTGCTTGACCGTCTTTCAGTTGGTTTCCTTTTATTACCAGCTCAGTTCGTACTAGATATCACTCTTAGATATTTTCCACAAGATCTGCCCCTTCAGTAACCAGCGTTTTCTCTCTCTGTTACATTATTCAAATTCCTACTTAAATTTCTACCTCAGCAATACTTACTAGCCACCAGTCTCTGCTCTTTCTAAATGTCCTACAAAATATATGTTTCTATATCAGAAATATGACATCTCTTTACTCTGTATAAACTCTTGGTGAAAATTGCCTATAGAATTAATTCTAACCTCTCTAAGATGGCATGCCTGGCCTTTTGTAATTTATTCTCCATCTACTTTCCTAGGACTCAGGTCCTGTAACTTCTTCCTTAGATTACCTTGTCATTTGTTGTTCACTACTATAAACCAAGCACCAACCAATGACAAAAAAAAGTGTCAACTTTTAAAATGAATAGATGAATTCAATAGGCTGTTATACAATGCCTACCTTATTCTAAGAATCTACTATGTTCTGGAATACAAATATGGATAAGATGTGGGCCTGTCCCTAAGGAGTCCATAGATGAATAGAGATGACATGCATAAAGAAATTAACCAGAGGAAGAGTGAAAGGCATTATAAATGATAGATTGCACAAGCAAGGGCATGGACGATAAACACAGTTGTAAGAGGCAAGAAGTAGCAAGATTTACTGTAGGATGGAGTACGTCAAGGCTGTATACTGTCACCCTGCTTATTTAACTTATGTGCCGAGTACATCATGAGAAACGCTGGGCTGGAAGAAGCAAGCTGGAATCAAGAGTGCTGGGAGAAATATCAATAACCTCAGATATGCAGATGACACCACCCTTATGGCAGAAAGTGAAGAGGAACTAAAAAGCCTCTTGATTAAAGTGAAAGAGGAGAGTGAAAAAGTTGGCTTAAAGCTCAACATTCAGAAAACTAAGATCATGGCATCTGGTCCCATCACTTCATGGGAAATAGATGGGGCAACAGTGGAATCAGTGTCAGACTTTATTTTGGGGGGCTCCAAAATCATTGCAGATGGTGATTGCAGACATGAAATTAAAAGATGCTTACTCCTTGGAAGGAAAGTTATGACCAACCTAGATAGCATATTCAAAAGCAGAGATATTACTTTGCCAACAAAGATCCATCTAGTCAAGGCTATGGTTTTTCCAGTGATCATGTATGGATGTAAGAGTTGGACTGTGAAGAAAGCTGAGCACCGAAGAATTGATGCTTTTGAACTGTGGTGTTGGAGAAGACTCTTGAGAGTCCCTTGGACTGCAAGGAGATCCAACCAGTCCATGATAAAGGATATCAGTCCTGGGTGTTCATTGGAAGGACTGATATTGAAGCTGAAACTCTAATACTTTGGCCACCTCATGAGAAGAGTTGACTCACTGATGCTGGGAGGGATTGAGGGCAGAAGGAGAAGGGGACAACAGAGGATGAGATGGCTGGATGGCATCACCAACTCGATGGACATGAGTTTGAGTGAACTCTGGAGTTGGTGATTGACAGGGAGGCCTGGCGTGCTGTGATTCATGGGGTAGCAAAGAGTTGGACATAACTGAGAGACTGAACTGAGCTGAAGCCAGATTATCAAAAATTTTATGTGCCATTTTGAAAAACTTGTTATCTATTTTGAAATAATGATGTTCTCTTCTACGTTTTTACGTCTTTGCACATGCTGAACTTATCCCCTCTCCATATCTACTTCCATGTGTATTTCTACATATATTTGAAACCCTAAATTTGATCCATTTCTGGGAGAATTATTTTCAGGTTCTTATGTAATCCCTTAACCCTTTATCTAGACTTTACTTCTAACCTGTATTCCTACTGTGACATACCTTCTGACATTCCTCAGTACCTAGCACAATATTGTTTGAATATGAATAAATTTGGGAGATTTATCTGCTGCTTTCTGATTAAGGTAAAGGAAAAGAATAGATTTAAAAAGTCAAAGGACTTGGAAAATATTGAAATATACAACATAATCATTAAACTATTCAACATTATAAGATTCAACAAGTTAATGGTGGTGATTATTTCATTAATCTGACATTGAAAAATTTTTTACACCAGCTAGCACGTTCTATTTGTGTAATGCCACCAGCAACCACCTATTTCAAATGCTAAAAGAAGATGCTGCTTAAGTGCTGCAATCACTATGCCAGCAAATTTGGAAAACTCAGCAGTGGCCACAGGACTGGAAAAAGTCAGTTTTCATTCCAATCCCTAAGAAGGGTAAAACCAAAGAATGTTCAGATTACCCTACAATTGCATTCATTTCACATGCTAGGAAGGTGATTCTCAAAATCCTTCAAGATAGGCCTCAAGAAGCTGGATTTAGAAATAGCAGAGGAACCAGAAATCAAATTGCCAAAATACATTGGATCACAGAAAAAGCAAGAGAATTCCAGAAAAAAACATCGATTTCTGCTAAAGCCTTTGACTGTGTGGATCACAAAAAACTGTAGAAAATTCTTAAAAAGATGAGAATACCAGACCACCTTACCTGCTTCCTGAGAAACCTGTATTCAGGTCAAGAAGCAACAGTTAGAACTGGACATGGAACAATGGACTGGTTCAAAATTGGGAAAGGTATAGGTCAAAGCTGTATATTGTCATTCTTTTTATTTATCTTGTATACAGAGTACATCATGCAAAATGCCAGACTGGATGAATCACAAGCTGGAATCAAGATCACTGGGAGAAATATCAATAATCTCAGAGATGCAGATGACACCTCCCTAATGGAAGAAAGTGAAGAACTAAAGAACCTCTTGATGAAAGTGAAAGAGGAAAGTGAAAACGCTGCCTTAAAACTCAACATTCAGAAAACTAAGATCATGGCATTTGGCCCCATCACTTCATGGCAAATAGATGAGGAAAAAATGGAAACAGTGGCAGATTTTATTTTCCTCGGCTCCCAAATCATTGCAGATGGTGACTGTAGCCATGAAATTAAAAGACACTTGCTCCTTGGAAGAAAAGGTATGACAGACCTAGACAGAGTATTATAAAGCAGAAATATCACTTTGCCTACAAAGGTCTGTACAGTCAAAGCTATAGTTCTTCCAGTAGTCATGTACAGATGTAAGAGTTAGACCATAATGAAGACTGAGCACCAAAAAATTGATGCTTTCAAACGGTGGTGCTGGAGAAGACTCTTGAGGGTCCCTTGAACAGCAAGGAGATCAAACCAGTCAATCTTAAAGGAAAACAACCCTGAATATTCATTGGAAGGACTGATGCTGAGCTCCAGTACTTTGGCCATCTGATTCTAAGAGCAGACTCATTGGGGAAGACCCTGATGCTGGGAAAGATTGAGGGCAGGAGCAGAAGGGGATGATAGAGGATGATATGATTGGATGTCATCACTGACTCAATGGACATGAGTTTGAGCAACCTCCAGGAGGTAGTGAACATAGGGAAGCCTGGTGTGCTGCAGTCCATGGGGTCACAGAGTTGGATACGACTGAGCAACTGAACAACAACTACAACCAGGGGCCACTGTGACATTCATAAAGAATCTGCCATGGAATGAGCATTGACGGCTGCTGGCTTCTCAGAGCTCTCAGCCATATACTTTTCCTTGTCCTTGCTCTTTTGACCTGTAAAATAAAAACAAGCTTCTAGTGATGCTGGAATAGCTGAAGTTTCAGGTCGAAAGAATACAATTCAGGTATAACCACATTTCTAGCTTCTGTCCAGGTATAATCACACTCTTCCTTCCCACTCCTTTATTAAACACACAGACTTATGTTACATGGTATTCTATTTATTCATTTATATAGTTGTCTCTCCCCACTGTGAGCACCATGATGTCAGTGGTCTTACTTTATCAGGGTCTGTAAACCTCGCCTCCAGTGCGGTTCTTGACACAGAGTTGTTCTTCATAAATGATTATCAAATGCATGAACTATTACACAAACCTGTAAAGATTATTAAGGTGGTTGTTTTTTCTAAATCAGAGAACACTCATTCTCTGTTTTTCAGATTTTTCAAATGAGTGTTGGTGGTTGTTTGATTGTTATTTTTGCCCTTACTTAAATTCCTAGAGATTTGTGTGATACTCAAACACTAACATGCACAGAAACTTAGAAATTACCTTGATTACTATCTCTTTTCCTTCTCATTCCCACCTGGTTTCCAAATACTGACTTCCACCCCACTTCTGTTGCACATCCGGTACATGGCAGATAGAAAATCCCTGGTTTATTACCTTTCAGTCTCCACCCTTCCTCTACTCCATTTTCCTCAAATCCCACTCATTCTCATAAGGGTGGGATCTTGCCCTTGGGCTCCTAAGGGACAGACCAGGGCAGTGTAACATCAATATATTTGTAAGAGTTTGAGGGCATTTCCCTTCAAAACATCTGCATTTATAGGACATTCACAGTAGAGTTCAGGGGGTCTTCAGCAATCCAGATCAAGTTCTATTTATATCCTTTGTCACTGGACAAGGAAGACCATGTCACCAAGTCTTTTCTGCCATTTCAACATCTCCTCTCCCAATCTGTGGGTAGTTGCTTGAAAAAAAAAAATCCTAATATACTTTTGTTATGTTACTTCATGTTAGCCAACAATTCCATATTATTATCATCTCTGTTTTATAGACAAAGAAGGTGGATCATAGAACTAAAGATTAGAGTAGCACTGGGACGAAAGTCCATCTAGTTATTCAGCAAATGCTTGAGTGCTCACAATATCAGTGAGCAGTACAGCAAGAATTTCTGCCTTACAGAGCTTACACCGTGGTGGATATCAGTTCTTATTTTATTGATTGTAAAGCGTAACTTTTTACAGCACTCTTATTCTGCCTTAGTAGTAGCTATCAGTCTCAATGCCTCAAATAATTGTTCTTTCCATGTGACTGCTGAAGCCCTCAAGTCATAGAAACCCCAGCTGGCCTATTTCACCAGATGCGTGGGCATTCTCAGTCATGCTTGGACTTATAGTGGGTACTCAGGCTTAGGTCAAGAATGAAAGCTGAAGCATTTTAAACACTGCTCACAGGGAATGAATTCTTAGGGAAGTAGCAATGTTCCACTAGAGTAAATGCTATAACAGGCTAAAGGGTGGACTTGTAAATATTCATAAAAAATAGATTGGATTTAGTATAGGTAAACGTCTTGAGCAGGTACAACAGGAAGAACTGCTGTTGTTAGGGTTGGTTGGTGGAATCTTCTTTTTGTACAAAGAAATGTTGCCAGCAATTCTTCTTGGAAGACTAATTTAGAATAATTTTTATTTGCTATATTTTTTATTAGTTAATGAGATCTAGGAGTGTAATAACCTGGTGAGAATTTGTCTGCAAATGGCAATCAAATTAGTCTCATTCATGAAACTCATAAATAAGCTATAATTCAGCATTTTATGTCTAGGGGAATTAAAATGGGGGTCATGCTGTTTAAGAGGATAAGGGAATTTAATATACACTGGGGAATTGAGGGCAGATTTATGATGAAGACATATCCTAACTGGAAGCTTGATTGTGATTTAAATTACAGGTCAAGCTGTGCAATGTGTTTTCTTTTTAGGGGAAAATCTTCGGGGAGATAAAGTGTGCTTGTTTAAAGAAGAAGCAGAAAGTAAATGAAAAGGCAGATTGCATCTTCAGCTTTTCTCTTAAAATTTCAAGCTGCTGTAAGTCGAATCACTCCTGAGTTCCTGATGATGGCTGTTGCGAAATTTCTTTCTTTTAGTTTCTTTGTGTTATTCTTGCCCTTTATTCCAGAGCAGTTATTTTACTTGACAGTAACAAAAAGATGTAGCCAGCATATCTGCCAGCAAACTAATATGGAAACCAGAGATAAGGTATTCTCAACTCTTCTAGAATTGTGACATCCTATCATTTTAGGCTGACTCAAAATCAGCAGCTTCTGCACATAGAAGAGCTTTTGAAGAATTATAACCACACATTTTTCAAATGGGGAAATTAAGGCTTCTAATGATTTTCTTAAATTTACTCTTTATCTCAAATAAGTCTATTGAGGAAATAAAATATATGTATGAATGACTTCAAAATATAAAGAAGTTGCTTTCTGGTGAAATGAAAATTCAAACAGATTATCAGAGGTTGGCTATGTAGCAGAGATCTTTACTTGGAAAATAACAGACTCTTACAGCCCAGACCTTTATTCTCTGACATATCCCTCTCCCTCCAAGAAATACTTCAGTAAGTACAACCACTATTCAGGATTCAGTTGTGTATGGGGATGGAGTCTGGGGTGGGCAATGGCAACAGAAAGCCTGAGAGGGAATGAAAATGATCTGTTCTCCTTTTAAGTCTCTGAAAGAAAGTCAAGTCAAGAATGGAATATTCAAATAATCCTTGACTAGAATGTTAAGAATAATACTGGAGAAAGGATACAACATGGTGAAAAGAGAGAAGAATATAGCTTACAAGACACAGCATGGGTCAAGAAGATCCTCTGAGACTCACGGGTGTAATGTCCTCTGTGCCAGAAAAAACACACGGCACTAGAGTGGAGTGTCCCATTGGAATTCCCCCTCTTATCCCCCCTGCCCCACCATCTTCCACCTTAGTTTCTCTCTGCCTTGTTTGAGAAGCAACCTCAGTCATTCACTTAAAGGACCTTTTCCTCATATGAGGCAAGTATGTAACATAGGATTGGTGCAGGTGCCCAGGGAATCCACAAAAAGAAAAAAGTAAAAGTTGGGAACATAATCAAGAGGTACATACTTGGAGGATTTTCCTAGATAGTATTTGAGCTGAATCCTTAAGGAAAAATATGCCTTTGACAGGTGGAGAAGGGAATCAGCAGTCCAAGTGTCGAAGATTACCTGGTACAGCCTTCCAATAAGTTTACTAGAAATTTATACTCCTCTTATAATGGGTGCTGAACCACACCACACAGAATCCCCCTTTGGGACCAAGGCATGGGATCCTCCAGTTCCCAGGAGAGCTGGTTGCAGATGGCTCACAGCTGAGCCTCTTCCCTAGCATGGCTCTCCACAGAAGGAAGCTGTCTGGCTGAAGTTAATCTCCCCTTTGATGTTGGGCCATATCCAGTGACTGGTTGGTGCAGGGACACAAAAGCCCCTTTGCTTCAACCAGGATAACTATAAAGGGCCATCTCAACAGCTTCTCAGGCCATCAGCTGAAGCCTTGTGACTGCACCATAGTGTGGCTTCTCCCTCTGGCCAATTCTGTTTTCTGCACTAGGGCACGGGTGTTCTGGACAGCGCTCCCAAATAAACTTTCTGCACACAAATCTCTGTTTCAGTCTACTCTTTGGGGAACCTACCTAAGATAATACCAGATAGGCTATTTTAGGGGAATTCCCTGGTGGCTCAGAAGGTAAAGAATCTGCCTGCAATGTAGGAGACCTGGATTCAATCCCCGGGTCAGGAAGATACTCTGGAGAAGGGAATGGCTATCCAGTCCAGTATTCTTGCCTGGAGAATCCCATGGACAGAGGAGCCTGGTGGGGTACAGTCCATGGGGTTGCAAATAATTGGACATGACTGAGCAATCAACACACACACATATACCAGGTATTTTAACAGAATCTAATGTAGAGCTCGGAAAGCCTAAAGTGTACATATGATTTAGTCATTAGAAGTGCTGATTCATGGTCTCTATGGTAACAAGTTGACATCTCAAGTTAAGTGCTGAATTACTAAACCAATTTATATTCTACTGACAACTGGAAAGGAGAGAAATCATACCTGAGCTATGAGCCTTCTGTTCTCAGATTTTGCCAAACCCATCAATAGGTTCTGGTCACCAAGTATTAGGGGCTCTATCAGAAGGGCTATATCAGGAAGTTATGCTGTAGGAAAAAAGAAAAAGAATTACCAAGTGCCTTAAAAGCAACAATGGTTTATTTCTTGTTCATGCTATATATCCATTGCAGAGGCAGGAGACATTTCTGCTTTTCATAGTCAGTAAAGAAGCAGCCATGACCTAGAATCCTGTGGATCCCTGCTAGAGGGAACAAGAGCTCTGGAAGGGACAAGAACCAGAATTTAAAATACTTCATCAAAAGTGACACATACCACCTATACTCACAATTCACCACAGCTATTTATTATGATGCATGCACGCAAGCTATGTAAGCCAAGTCGCTTCAGTTGTGTCTAACTCTTTGAGACCCTATGGACCATATAGCCCTCCAGGCTCCTCTGACCATGGGATTCTTCAGGTAAGACTACTGGAGTCGGTTTCCACAAGGGGCTCAGGAAATTCAGTATCAAAATGTGCCTGGCAAGGCACAGGGTCAGAGGGGAGAACTGGACTCTTTGGCAGGGTTTCCCAGGTGGTGCTAGTGGTAAAGAACCCATCCGCCAATACAGAAGATTTGATAAACCTGGGTTTGATCCCTGGGTTGGAAATATCCTTTGAAAAAGGAAATGACAACCCACTCCAGTATTCTTGCCTGGAGAATCCCATGGACAGAAGAGCCTGGTGGGTTACAGTCCACAGGGTTGCAACAAGTCGAACACAACTGAAGTGACTTCACTAATGACTAATGGAAGATCTTGGAGTCTAGAAACTCAAAAAGGAAAAGAAATAGGTTAAACTGGTAGTTGAATTTTCAATTAAAAAGAAATCTTCAGTTCAGTTCAGTTCAGTTCAGTCTCTCAGTCGTGTCCAACTCTTTGTGACCCCATGAATCGCAGCACGCCACGCCTCCCTGTCCAACTCTCACATCCATACATGACCACAGGAAAAACCATAGCCTTGACTAGCTTTTGAATATACTATCTAGGTTGGTCATAACTTTCCTTCCTTTCTTTAAAAGAATCTTAGTAGTAAGTAATCATTGATCCTTTATTCGTGCTATTGTTTTTATTTCATCTATTCTGAAAATATGTATTAAGTATCTTCTAGTATTTACAAAGTGCTGTGATGGTTACTCTTAGGGAAAAAACTCTGGATTTGTTTCTTTAAAGGCACATATTTAGTTGGAGATACAGGGCTTCCATGATGGCTCAGTTGGTAAAGAATCTGCCTGCAATACAGGAGACCCTGGTTTGATTCCTGGATCGGGAAGATCTGCTGGAGAAGGGACAAGCTACCCACTCCAGTATTCTTGGGCTTCCCTTGTGGCTCAGCTGGTAAAGAATCTTCCTTCGATGCCAGAGACCAGGGTTTGATTCCTGAGTTGGGAAGATCCCCTGGAGAAGGGAAAAGCTACCCACTCCAGTATTCTGGCCTGGAGAATTCCATGGACTGTATAGCCCATATTATCACAAAGAGTCAGACACGACTGAGCGACTTTCAATGTATAGGAATTCAAAGTATACAGAAGAGAATTAAGAGAAGATGTCAGGGATAGGGGGTTGAGGGGGTATGAAAGGGTGGGCAGTGTTTAGTGGGTGTAAAAGAGGGAATTGTTAAATACTGAGTTTCTGTGTTTAAAGCTAGAATGGACCTTCTGCATGTGTATTTGAAAATACCCTGCTGATCTGGGCTATACGAAAGGGACAGATAAGCAAAAGTATATGTTATATTATTGCTTTTAAGTGCACTTCTTGATTTCTGTTTCCCCCCTACCAGTTCAGGCCCTTTAATTTACATTTAAAAATTTCCATATTTGTGTGGTTAGGATAAATGATTGTGAACTCAAAGGTGATATCATTGCTCCTTGAAATTAGGAGCCCTGCTTTTTTTGGTACTCTGTACATTCCTTCTAAGTTAATGATGATTTATGTTGATAATTATAATATATTGCTCCTCTAATGCCTCTAAAGCAAATTTACATAACTATTAAAGTTATTTCCACAATATGCTCAAGAGTTAGGTTCTGGGAGTTTTAATAAAATTACTCCCATACCATAGATAGACTACATGGACTCTCCACACTGGGTGTGGGCCACCCTGGGAAGGGGTGTGAACTGGGGACGTGTGGTTCTCTGCAGCTGAAGCCATCTCTGAAGATGATGGCACCCATGGACTGCCTGCCAACAGGACTACCAGCAGCTGAGGCAACACAATCTTCACGGAAGGAAGATGACCTCACTTTTGTTCCGAATCCAGTACCCTGCCATTCGCATTGTCTCCACTGATTTAACAGCACTAGTCTGTAGACATTACTACATGTTAACTGTGAATTATACAGTGAAAACAAGTAATCACATTGGGACACTTCACTAAACAATTATATAGCATTCTGTGTGTATTTCTATTATGGGAACATGCTATTCCTCAGTAATTTGTAAGTTTCCATGAGCTCACATCCACACGAGCACCCAAATCTTACTTGCTTCAAGCTCCCACCCACTCCTCCAACAACTCGAGCTCCTTTATTCTTACAGTAACCATCCTCAGACATATGTGGGAACACCCAAGAGACAAGGACATGTGGATTATGAACCAGTCGAGGCAGCCCCTTGCTGTCAGCCTACATGTAATGTTCCAGGCTGCACTATCAATGCTCCTATACCTAATTCCATGCTTGTTGCAGTGGAAATTCACAGCTGGACACCAAGCTCCAGACTCCTATGTCCCACCTCTTAATCAACATTTCCATTAATATCAAGGCAGCATAAATTTTACTTGTTCAAAAAAAAAAAAACACTTGGTTTTTCTCATGAAAAAAATTTTTTAATGACTACATTTCAGTAAATGGCATAACCATTCTCTAAAACCTAGAGGTCACTCTTGATTCCTTTCTTTGTTAGCCATCCTGGATACAAATACCTTAAATTACTTATTTACTCATCTACTTGTTTATTTCCTATCTCCTCCTTCTAAAATTTCAGTTCTATGAAATCAGAAAATCCATATGTTTTGTCCTCTAGTGTGTGTCCAGCACTTACAAACACTTAGGACTCTGACTTAACATAGAGGTAAGGCACTAGGCAAATATATGATGGATGAATCTGTAAAAAGTTTAATTAGTCAATTAATTTCTGTTAACCGATTCAGGATTCCACCACCACCAGCCTTAAAAATTCTACAGAAACGCTGCTCCAAGATGACACATCTCTGCTCTAAGCAGAGATACCTCTCACCGGCCTTAGAATCAGACCATCTTTTATCACCACTATTTATTCAAAACCAGCCACTCTCAAGATTTCCTGATGTCACAGCCAAGGTTGCTAGTATAATAGGGATTTCCTAGCTGCTGCTCCCAAACTGTTCTGCACTTATTTTAACAGCACCGTGGCCAGTGATCTATGCTGGCATGAGCCAGTATTACTGCTGCCAATATGCAAGTACCTCTGCACTTGTGAAGTATGTTATGTTCAGTTGTAAAAAGAAGTGTTCCACAGCAGAGTTATTTGGGTCCCAAATCATTACTGAGTCTAGTGAAACAGACCTTTCAATTGACACAGAGCCCTTTTTATTCTCTCTGGATGTATACACAATCCTAGCTTGGGTTAGAATGGATACAAATAAAAACTTAACACTGAAAGGGAACCATCTCATTTCAGACCAATTCCTTTCACTCTTAAAAACAATTCTCTTGCTGAAATGCTATTGTCCCTTACCATAGTCTGGCTTCAATTTATCAGCGTCCATCCTTCTTTCCTTCCTTCTCTCTCTTTCTCCTTCCTTAACAAATAGTTACAGAACACCTAATCTGCTATGTACTGAGGAAAGAAAGATGAATTCATCTATAATTCCAAGGTACAGACATATGCTTGGAAAGATGCAAAAAAAAAAAAAGCTTCAGGTTTATGACAAGTATATTTTCAAGCTAAAATGGGTCACAAAGATAGGAGAGGTCAATTATTAGTGAGCAATTAATGAATTCTTAATTCAAGAGGAGAAACAAATCGTGTCTGGGAATAGGGTTAGGGTTTTTTCCCTTCAGGGTAATAATGAAGTGTTGGAAGTGAAAGGAGAAAAGCAGGTACAGGCAGTGGGAGCAAAACACAGTTGGGTGGCTTACCTTGTGACGAACTATAATGTGTTAAGTCAGCCTAAGTTGGACACCCAAAGATTTGGCTTTGTCTTCAATTAAAAATGTATGACATGTGGATGTCTGCCTGATCGTGTCCAACTCTTCACGAATCCATGGACTGTTGCCCACCAGGCTTCTCTGTCCATGGTTTCAGTTCAATTCAGTTTAGTTGCTCAGTCGTGTCCGACTCTTTGCGACCCCATGAACTGCAGCATGCCAGGCCTCCCTATCCATCACCAACTCCCAGAGTTCACTCAGACTCATGTCCATCGAGTCAGTGATGCCATCCAGCCATCTCATCCTCTGTCTTCCCCTTCTCCTCCTGCCTCCAATCCCTCCCAGCATCAGAGTCTTTTCCAATGAGTCAACTCTTCCCATGAGGTGGCCAAAGTACTGGAGTTTCAGCTTTAGCATCAGTCCTTCCAAAGAACACCCAGGACTGATCTCCTTTAGGATGGACTGGTTGGGTTTCCATGAAGTCCAAAGGACTCTCAAGAGTCTTCTCCAACACCACAGTTCAAAAGCATCAATTCTTCCGTGCTCAGCTTTCTTTACAATCCAACTCTCACATCCATACATGACTAGGTATTAGCAATTCATACATGGAGAAGGCACCCCTTTATTTCTCTGTCATAAATTTTTCTGATGGATACTTAGATTGGAGAAACAGATATTGATAGAATTTTATCATTGAATTTTATTTTGTCCTTTTCATTTACAATTATAAAAAGTATGATAGTGGTTTTGCCACTTGCTAGCAGTGTGACACTGGGAAACCAACCCCTTTATGTTTAATTTTTCACTTTTATCTTATCTGTAAGTCAGTAGTGTTGAACCAACTTTTGAGGATCTTCCCCTGCTATGAAATTCTGTGGCTGTGAGACTCAAAAGGGGATAGAATATAAGATGCAGAGGACCTATATAGCATTGAGTCTAAAGCTTATATTTACACAATATTATTTCTAGGAACTCATTACAAAATTCAGTTTTGTCTAGCAAATGCCAGTAAAGTCTCAGAGGAAAAACAACATAAATTAAAGGGAGTCATTTTGGAAGAATGATATAAGAGAAGCAACACTTTTCTAAACAGAAGCACTGTGTTACAGTCCATGGTTTGCTAGTTTCTGGCTGTGCTGGGAAAAATACTTTCCTTTCCTATCCCCAGTTGTTTCTCCTGGAATAAATGAGGCCACTGGGAATTGAAGAGGTTAATATATAATTAATCAATATAATGATATATCATTGAAATATATCATTATAATATCAGACAAACCTGATGCTACCTGAAAGATCAAAATTAGAATAGGAAGCAAAACTATCAGTAATCATGTGGATGTGAGCTCTCTACTATCAGTAGTTAAGCATTCTTTCCTCTCCACTCCCAAATTCTCCTAGAAAGCCTCCTTTCTAGGCAGTGGAGGGAGGAGGGCAAAATTTGGAGGCTCCTGGTGTATAACACAACACATACCAAAGGTGTCTCATTCCAAAGACAAAATAAGCTTCTCAATATATAGCCTTCCTAGGAGAATTTGAGAGTGGACAGGTAAGAATGCTTAACTATTGATTCCCAGACTGCAAAATACCAAGAACTGTGCCCTGTGAGATCTGTATGCTTATTTGCAGAGGATTCATCTGGATATAGTCTGCCTTTAACAAATCATACATACCTTTTATATGGGAACAGAGAGAGGTCCCATTCTTAACATTCTTGATTTCTTCCTTTCACAAAATAAACATCTTCCTTGCTTTGATCCATGGTAGAGGAACTGGTAGGTTTAATCAGGATTCATGATCTTGATGAAGAGTCTGGCAGTTACCATAGTTGAGTACTACACTGAGGTCTGAGTCAAGAGACACATTGCAGATGTCATTTTATGATAACAAGAAAGTACATAACTTATTACTAAAAGAAAAATTTGGAGAAAGGGAACTCTCAACAATGGCAAATGAATTGTGAACTGGTAATATCTAAGAAGTATATTCCCTACAATTCAGCACCATTTTTTTGTTTGTTTGTTTGCTTTTAGCAGAGAAACTCTTCCATGTGTGCAAAAGGAGATATGTCCTAGGCTTTCTGGCAGAATTGTTTGAAAGGGGAAAAATAAGAAACAATTGCAGTATCCATCCACAGGGGAATAAATAATGTCATATAGTCATAAAACAGAATGTTACAAAAATAACGCAGTCAAAATAAACAAACCAGAGCAACACATACATCAATATGGATAAAGATCACAAAGCAATTTGAAAAATAATACCTATAACATGATAGATAGCTCAAAATTCTGCAAAATTGTAGTATATAGTTTATCAGTGCAGTTCAGTTCAGTCCCTCAGTTGTGTCCAACTCTTTGCAACCCTATGAATTGCAGCACGCCAGGCCTCTCTGTCCATCACCAACTCCCGGAGTTCACTCAAACTCACGTGCATCAAGTCGGTGATGCCATATAGTTTATAGATAAATACAAATAGAAATATTAGAAAACCTAACTATAAATAAACACACTGAGTTATTGAGAGTAGATTATCTGTGGGAAGAAATGAAGGTAATGGAAAAATGAAAGATTTTAGAGAAAACCCCAAAGCAAATATGAAATACTATGAGAACTTGATAAAGCTAGGTGCTGGGCACATGATTTTTATATTATTCTACATTGTTGTCTATGTTTTTTGAACCACTTCATAACTTTGAAACAATACTTTTAAAAGCTTAAATATTGTATATGGCACATTCAAACTTAGGCATTTTTCTTATATGTATGAAAATTGCTTTTGACACTATAAAAGATAAAAAGCCAATCAAAAACATTAGAAATACTGAAGTGCCTGCTCAGAGTTCTATAGAAATACGTGAATCTGTACCAGAAGATTAATTAGAGAAATTTCATTATAGCAAATTACATTTTCTTATTGAATGAGAGAAATTTTATTGATTTTCATATGATTCAAATTCCAACCCTGAATTTTACTACATATATAAATGTAAATATTCAATTTTATCTTGGAAATGCTTTTTTTTTTTTTCAGATTATTGTTCCAAAGCTCTCTGACAAGATAAGGTGGCTTCTATTTATAAAACTGTAAGTATAATAATGTCAGCATATCTGTTTGACTACTAACCATGTTGTCTGCTTTATTTCGGCAAGTAAAACTCACGAGAATGCATCCTCACCATGTCTATCTAAGACACATTGAGGCAGTGAAGTCCGAAGGCGTTATGTTCCCGCAGATTTCTCTTATGGTAAAAATCCTTGAAGCATGAGAAGTGTGTAGCCATACTGATTTTCTCCCAGCATGTGATGCAGAATTTTTATACTCTATTTTGATCCCATAAAATAAAATCTATTGTCAAAAATAATAGTCCTGAACAAATTATATATTGAAAATGATCAAAGACCTCCTTTTAAAATTCCCACTTTTTATATGACATAAAAATATAAATTAGGAAATAGGAGTTTGAAGGAAAATGGTTAAAGTTGTCATGACTTTTAGCATCAATTTTTATTTTGCTATACATCGTATATAATTTGAGTTAAATATAATTTTGAGGCAATAATGTATCTATTTAATTGCATATTTTATTAAAATATTAAAAAATTATTTTCCAGAAAGTCTTCTAGATTATATGCTTCTATAATCCATTCATTTGGTATTTCTTGTGAACTTACTTTGTGCAGGATTTGTTAGGCTGAGATGTGTAAAGAAATGTAATTTAACATGTATTGAGTATAAATATATATTTAAAGCATTTGCTAAGGATTTTTTTTAACAGGTTTTAAATTTTATTTTATTTTTAAACTTTACAATATTGTATTAGTTTTGCCAAATATCGAAATGAATCCGCCACAGGTGTACCCGCGTTCCCCATCCTGAACCCTCCTCCTTCCTCCCTCCCCTACCCTCCCTCTGGGTCGTCCCAGTGCACCAGCCCCAAGCATCCAGTACCGTGCAACGAACCTGGACTGGCGACTCATTTCATACATGATATTATACATGTTTCAATGCTATTCTCCCAAATCTCCCCACCCTCTCCCTCTCCCACAGAGTCCCTAAGACTGATCTATACATCGGTGTCTCTTTTGCAGTCTCGTACACAGGGTTATTGTTACCATCTTTCTAAATTCCATATATATGCGTTAGTATACTGTATTGGTGTTTTTCTTTCTGGCTTACTTCACTCTGTATAATAGATTCCAGTTTCATCCATCTCATTAGAACTGATTCAAATGTATTCTTTTTAATGGCTGAGTAATACTCCATTGTGTATATGTACCACAGCTTTCTTGTCCATTCATCTGCTGATGGGCATCTAGGTTGCTTCCATGTCCTGGCTATTATAAACAGTGCTGCGATGAACATTGGGGTACACGTGTCTCTTTCCCTTCTGGTTTCCTCAGTGTGTATGCCCAGCAGTGGGATTGCTGGATCATAAGGCAGTTCTATTTCCAGTTTTTTAAGGAATCTCCACACTGTTCTCCATAGTGGCTGTACTAGTTTGCATTCCCACCAACAGTGTAAGACAGTTCCCTTTTCTCCACACCCTCTCCAGCATTTATTGCTTGTAGACTTTTGGATAGCAGCCATTCTGACTGGCGTGAAATGGTACCTCAAAGTGGTTTTGATTTGCATTTCTCTGATAATGAGTGATGTTGAGCATCTTTTCAAGTGTTTGTTAGCCATCTGTATGTCTTCTTTGGAGAAATGTCTATTTAGTTCTTTGGCACATTTTTTGATTGGGTCATTTATTTTTCTGGAGTTGAGCTGTAGGAGTTGCTTTTTTGAGATTAGTTGTTTGTCAGTTGCTTCATTTGCTATTATTTTCTCCCATTCTGAAGGCTGCCTTTTCACCTTGATAATAGTTTCCTTTGTTGTGCAGAAGCTTTTAAGTTTAATTAGGTCCCATTTGTTTATTTTTGCTTTTATTTCCAATATTCTGGGAGGTGGGTCATAGAGGGTCCTGCTGTGATGTATGTCGGAGAGTGTTTTGCCTATGTTCTCCTCTAGGAGTTTTATAGTTTCTGGTCTTACATTTAGATCTTTAATCCATTTTGAGTTTATTTTTAATCAAATATTTTATGAGCTCTGAAATGTAGGTATTCCCATTATGCTGTTTTTGGCAGTTCCTCCCTTCAAGAGGTGGACTCTATTTCCCACCACTTGAATCTGAACTTCTATTATGATTAGTTCTTGGCCAACAGACTATGATAGAAGTGACTGTCATTTCTGAGCTTAGGCTCAAAGATACTCACTTTCTCTCTCTTGGCACTGTCTCTGCCATGTGAGAAAGCTCATTCTACCTTAATGGGGGATGAGAAATTATGTGGAAAGAGTCTAGTTATCCTAACTGAGACTTCCCTACATCATCAATTGCCTGCCAACTAACAAATACAAATAAAAGGAAAAAAAAAATAAAGTTTCAAAAAGACTAGTCTTGAAAAAACAAACAAACAAACAAATACATGAAAGAACCCAGCCAACACCAGTAAAGCTGCCTTCTTGATACAAGTCTCATTAAAGATACATAAGTAAGTGGAGCCAAGACCAGAAGAACCACGTAGCTCACTCATGACTAAAGAGCAAGAAGAAATCCTTATTAAGACACCGAGTTTTGGGTTGATTTTTTTACACAGCAATAGGTGGTGCTAGTGGTAAAGAACCCTCCTGCCAATGCAGGAGACATAAGACATGCAGGTTCTATCCCTGGGTGGGGAAGATCCCCTGGAGTAGGAAATGGCAACCCACTCCAGTATTCTTGCCTGGAAAATTCCATGGACCCCATGGTGGGCTACAGCCCATGGGGTCACCAAGAGTCTGACACAACTGAAGCACTTAGCTTGCAGTAGCAATTAACAGTCTGATCTTTAGAAATGTGACCTAATTTAGATTAGGGAAGAGTACTGAATCACATCTGTGCAACTTCAAAGCCCATGTTCTTTCCATACTTTGTATGGAATAAAAAACTAAAGTAGAAGAGAATAGAACAAAGTCATATAGCTATTCCAAAGAGGTAGAAGTTACTTTGACTCAAGTAATTAATAAATTTGTCATAAGGAAGATATCCTTTGGATTAGGCCCCTAATAGTTAAAGAAAGAAGTTTGCTGTTGAAGTCTGCTGGAAGTCTGCTGCTGTAGTAGGCTAAGGTACAAAAGCAAGAAGGTGAAAATCATGGTCAAAAATGGCATAGAGCCTGTAACATAACAGAGCTTTGGGAGATAAGGCCCTGTAAGTATTTTCTATTCATGTGTGTGTTAGTCTCTCAGTTGTGTGCAACTATTTGGAGCCCCATGTCCACCAGGCTCTCATGGAATTCTCCAAGTAAGAACACTCTAGTGGGCAGCCATTTCCTTCTCCAGGGATCTTCCTGACCCAGGGATCAAACCCAGGTCTCCTGTATTGCAGGCAGATTCTTTACTGTGTGAGTCACTAGGGAAGCCCTTTATAAAATGCATACTGGAATTTTTAAGTTCAGGTGAAAATTTATATGGAAAGAAATATTTCTTGGTTTTAAGTAGAAATAGTAATTCATTGAGTTTTGATTACATGGATTATAACTGATTCATGTCTTAAAATATACTAATGTTTAAGTATACTTTGTAATAGAAAATTAAGGTTTAAAGAAGAAAATATACTTATCCTTTCAAATGACTCAGTATAAGTGAAATATCATAGCTTTAGAGAGAGATAATATTGGCATGTGAAATTCACCTTAGCCATTTACAACACAGATCCAGACAGGATACTTAACTTCTCTGATTCCTAGTTTCCTAATCCATAGAATAGAGATAATGGACATTTATTTAATAGGACTGTTGGCAAAATTAGATATAAGTGAAAGTTGATCAGTCATGTCTGACTCTTTGTGATCCCATGAACTCACAGTTCATGGAATTCTCCAGACCAAAATACTGGAGTGGGTAGCCTTTCCCTTCTCCAGGGATCTTCCCAACACAGGGGTCAAATCCAGGTCTCCCACATTTCAGGCAGATTCTTTATTGGCTGAGCCACCAGGGAAGCCCAAGAATACTGGAGAGGTTAGCCTATCCCTTCTCCAGGGATCTTCCTGACCCAGGAATCAAACCTGTGTCTCCTGCATTTGCAGGTGGATTCTTTACCAACTGACCTATCAGAAGCCCATATA
Source organism: Bison bison bison (assembly GCF_000754665.1). NCBI lineage: Eukaryota > Metazoa > Chordata > Mammalia > Artiodactyla > Bovidae > Bison > Bison bison. The sequence continues at coordinate 610,981 of NW_011494755.1, read as the reverse complement.
TAAACATCTGGCACATAATAAGCACTTGAAATAAAGTAGCTATTTTTTTTTATTTTTTTACAAAATTAGAATTTAATACATTTAAAAAGTCCGCTTAGAATCAAAGAGTAAATAGTGATCTTAAGGTGGCACAGTCATGAATAAACTCAGTGGTACTCTTGAATTCAGGGGTCCTTATATTTATTTATATTATTTCTTAGATTATATGTCAAATAGAAACACCTATGCTGTTCTGTAATTACAGAGTTTTCACCTCTCCTCCTTCTCATCTTAATTAGTATCCCTACTTACTCTATAAGAAGAAATGCAGAATGATACGTGTTATGTTTCAACATCAGAAAATATTGAGTTAGTGATTTTGTGGTAAGAATAAAGTATAATATAAATCCCTGTCAGACGTAGTTGAAGAATAAGCCAGGAAATTGGGAAGAGGCTAAAAGAGGGATAGGATCATTTTCTCTTCAGAGGATTATCAGCTCCCCTTAAAACCTTGTCATGGTCTTAATAGTCCTTATATTAGGGAGCTGCAATCTAGAAGGGGATCACGAGTCTACACACCAATAATCACATAGGGAACAAAGTTGAATGTGAGTATTTGTTAAAGAAGTAAAATCATATGATGTATCTTTTCACAACTAGTAAATTAGCTTATCTGTGCAAGTTTGTGTTGAAACTACAGCACTAATGCACATTGCCCTGAGGATGAATTAATCGTCATTTTTTGAGAAAACCAAATAGCAAAAAGTTTGAAAATTTTAAAGTTTTTGAACCTCTTATTACTATTGTTGAGACTCTATGTTATTTGAAAGAAAAATGAAAAATCATATGCAATAGTACTCATTGCTAACTTAATTATAACAGTGAAAAACTGAAAGCAGCTTTAATATCTGAAACTGAGAAATGGTTCAGTAAATAGCACAGTATCAATTTGTAGACTATAAACTACCCATTAAAATGTATTGTTGTGAAGAATAGCAACATATAAGAATGTTTATAACATACTGTCAAGTACAAAAAAAATTAAAGTGTACACTATGCTTTCAAATGCATAAAATTTGTTTTCTTATGATCAAGAAAATATAAAAAGTAAAAACAAAGCATTTGTTAGTGAGGTGGGAGAGATTTTATTTTTATTTATATCTTTCATTATTGGTATAATTCTGCTTGTGCTACAAACAGAAGACAGAATTAGAAATTAATAAAATGGAACTAATTACTCCCAAGTCATACTTTGGAGGCACCTATAAGTTGATTCTCCACAGTTTATCAATATCAGTGTTATTTCCTATTTCCCCCGAAATGCTTCATCTCCTTTATTCAACAAATTCAATTAAATGTTCTTGAATCAGTAAACTGACATCAATTTGAAATAAATGCTATGAGGATAACAGACTTGAATTTATGTAGTGTGCATTGGGTAGAGTTTAGATTGAATGATAAAACTGTTACTTGCCAGTTCCTTAACACATCAATACATCTTAGATGGGGTAAAAGAAAAACATGGATTCTGGAAAATGGTGTTTTCAATGTCTTGTGGGTCATTTTTGAAAAAAGAGAATATTTTTTTCCCCAATGATAACACTTGCATGGATTTTAGCTAATTATATTATTCACATTTCCCATGAAGTTATACAATTCTTTATTAAAAATATAGAGTTCTTTTTTTCTATCACATCACAGAAAGAACCATAATAATACTGATCATTTTAAGGAATCATTTTTATGCACCAAATGCTGATTTTTAGGATGTTTTGATCAGAATGCTAGCACTAACTTCTGAAAGAGACAGTACCTGATTTGAGTTTATCTATACACTAATATGGCACCCCACTCCAGTACTCTTGCCTGGAAAATCCCATGGATGGAGGAGCCTGGTGGGCTGTGGCCCATGGGGTCGCTGAGGGTCAGACAGGACTGAGCAACTTCACTTTCACTTTTCACTTTCATGAATTGGAGAAGGAAATGGCAACCCACTCCAGTGTTCTTTACTGGAGAATCCCAGGGGCGGGGAGCTTGGTGGGCTGAAGTCTATGGGGTCGCACAGAGTCGGACACAACTGAAGTGACTTAGCAGCAGCATACACTAATACTAACTTCTCTCTTTTCTCTGCTTCTCAGAAAAAAGAAATGTATAAAAAACTATAAATTAATGAAAATAACTATGAATTCATTGGAAATGTGTAAAATAATAAAATTTCAATCGCTACCCTTCAGAGAAGTATTAATAAATATTGAAAAATTCTATTACAAAAAAGAGAGATATGTCTCCTGTTCCTACATATTAATTCCCTCTGCAATTCAATAAATATTTACTTGGAGTCAACAACCACTATGCTAGATGCATGGAATACAACCATAAAAATGGCAAAAATCTTGTTATGAAGTCTAATTTTAAAAAACAGATAAATGAACAGCCAATAACAGTACAGTTTAATAAAGTTTATGGTAGAGTACTAAGGCAATGCTATGGATTGAATGTTTGTCTCCCCACCTCAAATTCATATGGTGAATTCCTAATCCCCAATGTGATGGTATTTAAAGGTGGAGCCTTTAGGGAGTACGGACTTCCCTGGTGGCTCAGATGGTAAAGTGTCTATCTACAATGTGGGAGACCTGGGTTCCATCCCTGGGTCAGGAAGATCTGCTGGAGAAGGAAATGGCCATCCACTCCAGTACTATTGCCTGGAAAATGCTATGGACAGAGGAGCCTGGTAGGCTACAGTCCATGGAGTCGCAAAGAGTCAGACATGACTGAGCGACTTCACTTTCCACTTTCCTTTAGGGAGTGGTTAATTTTGAATGAGATCATGAGTGTGGAGCTCTCATAATGAGAGACAGAGCTAAGACAGAAATTTATATCAAGAAGTACAGTTCCACTCTAATAAATATCTAAAAATGTGCAAGTGGATTTTAGAACTAGATCAAGAGTTTTGAGGTGCATACCAGAAAAATTCAGCATTGCTGTAAAGGGACTTTTAAAGGCAATCTGGTAAGGGCTCAGAACAAGAAAAGAACTGTAGAGGAAGATCTAATCTTCCTTTCAGTTCAGTTCAGTTGCTGAGTTGTGTCCGACTCTTTGCGACCCCATGAATCGCAGCACGCCAGGCCTCCCTGTCCATCACCATCTCCCGGAGTTCACCTACACTCATGTGCATTGATTTGGTGATGCCATCCAGCCATCTCATCCTCTGTCGTCCCCTTCTCCTCCTGCCTCCAATCCCTCCCAGCATCAGGGTCTTTTCCAATTAAACTTGGCCAAAGTTTAATCTTCTTTTAAAAATGCATTAATAATAACCCGGTGTACGAGACAGCAAAAGAGACACTGATGTATAGAACAGTCTTATGGACTCTGTGGGAGAGGGAGAGGGTGGGAAGATTTGGGAGAATGGCAATGAAACATGTAAAATATCATGTAGGAAACGAGTTGCCAGTCCAGGTTCGATGCACGATGCTGGATGCTTGGGGCTGGTGCACTGGGACGACCCAGAGGGATGGTATGGTGAGGGAGGAGGGAGGAGGGTTCGGGATGGGGAACACATGTATACCTGTGGCGGATTCATTTTGATATTTGGCAAAACTAATACAATTATGTAAAGTTTAAAAATAAAATAAAATTAGATAAAAAATAAATAAATGTTATAACATTTAAATGGAATTAAAAGATTCACTGAAAAACAAACAAACAAAAAAAACAAAAACAATGCATTAATAATGATGTACAGAACGTTGGTAGAAATATGAATGGTAGAGGCCATTCTGGTGAGGTCTTTCAACTATGGCATTGGAGACAACTCTTGAGACTCCCTTGGACTGCAAGGAGATCAAACCAGTCAATCCTAAAGGAAATCAGTCCTGAATATTCACTGAAAGGACTGATGCTGACTCTGAAGTTCCAATACTTTGGCCACCTAATACAAAGGGCTGACTCATTAGAAAAGACTCTGATGCTGGGGAAGGTTGAAGGCGGGAGGAGAAGGGGACAACAGAGGATGACGTGGTTGGATGGCATCACTGACTTGATGGACATGAGTTTGAGAAAGCTCTGGGAGATGGTGAAGGACAGGGAAGCCTGGCATGCTGCAGTCCATGGGGTTGCAAAGAGTCAGACACGACTGAGTGACTGAACTGAACTGGATCAAGATGAGGAATATATTCCTGGACAGTGGAGAAAAGACAATCCCTGCTAAGGCAGTGAAGAACTTGGCTGAATTATATTTGTGTTTTAATGTTTTCTGGAGGATATCATTTACAAGCAATGAAGTTGGACTTTTAGCCTAGGAGATTCCTAAGCAAAATATTGAAGGAAAGGCTTGGTTCTTCCTCACTACTTACAGTAAAATATGACAGAAGAGTGATAAATGGAAAATGAAATCATTTAGCAAAAAAGAACAGAACTTGGAGACTTCGAAAATTCTTGGCCTGCTCATATTACAAGAAATAAGAACATCTAGGGTGTGTCTGAATGACTTTTTGATAAGGGGATTAAGTGTGGGTATGAACCGTGAATGCACTTCCCAGTGGCTCAATGGTAAGGAATCCGCCTGCCAATGCAGGAGATGTAGGATTCATGGGTTCAATATTTGGATGGGGAAGATGCCCTGAAGAAGGAAATGGCAACCCACTCTAGTATTCTTGCCTGGAAAATCCCGTAGACAGAGGAGCCTGGCCGGCTATAGTCCATGGGGTCGCAAAAGTATCAGACATAACTCAGCGACTAAACAACAACATGACCTTGGATACTATCAACCATCTCAACAGAGGGCAAGAATCAAGATGGAATGATACCAGCAGACACTGCCAGTTTGTACTAAAGAAGACAGAGAATGTAGAATGAAATGAAGGAAAATTGATGGCTTTCTTAAACCCTGCTCCACTGGACCACAGAGTTATTTGTCTGTGAACTTGTGCTATCTTTCAAGAAAAGGGAAGGGCCTAAGATTGATTCAGATATTGTCAAGGCCAAACCATTTGATTTTAGTTCTATTTAAAAAAAATTAGGGAAGGATATTAAATTAAAAAAAAATTCTTGTGAGTCCAGTAATGCTTTAAAAAGCATATATTACATAAATACAATATCTAGTTGTGTGGCAAGAGAAGGTGATGGCACCCCACTCCAGTACTCTTGCCTGGAAAATCCCATGGATGGAGGAGCCTGGTGGGCTGCAGTCCATGGGGTCGCAAAGAGTCAGACATGACTGAGCGACTTCACTTCACTCACTTCAGAATATCTTAACTCTATAGGATCATAAAGGGAATTGAGCTCATCATCTGAATCAGAAGTACACCCCCACATCAAACTTTAATAAGAAGAAAACCAACAATAAAGATGATACATAATCTGCCCACATTTTATAGCTAGAGATTTTCATAGGTAGGATGGGAGTCCAGACTTGTCTGCACCAAAATCTATGCTGTTCCTATCAAATCATATTCCCACCCTCTGTAGGTACATATAGTCAGAAATATAAGGCATCATATTAATAAAATTCCTTTTTATTTGCTTTAACATTATCTTATTTGCAGGAAATCAATTGTTGATTTTATTAGGATATCAGAATTTGTTATTTTCAGAGTACCAACATGTATGGATGTGAGAGTTGGACTGTGAAGAAAGCTGAGCGCCGAAGAATTGATGCTTTTGAACTGTGGTGTTGGAGAAGACTCTTGAGAGTCCCTTGGACTGCAAGGAGATCCAACCAGTCCATTCTAAAGGAGATCAGCCCTGGGTGTTCTTTGGAAGGAATGATGCTAAAGCTGAAACTCCAGTATTTTGGCCACCTCATGCAAAGAGTTGACTCATTGGAAAAGACTCTGATGCTGGGAGGGATTGGGGGCAGGAGGAAAAGGGGATGACAGAGGATAAGATGGCTGGATGGCATCACCGACTCGATGGACGTGAGTTTGAGTGAACTCCGGGAGATGGTGATGGACAGGGAGGCCTGGCATGCTGCCATTAATGGGGTCGCAAAGAGTCGGACAGGACTGAGCGACTGAACTGAACTGAACTGAACCATAGCTTTTCCTTGTACCTTTGATTACTCTTCCTTCTACACCAACTACATTGAGATTTGCAAAAGCAGGAGTTTCTGCTGCTTTGTCATGATTCCATGGCTCCCTGTATCCCATTTGTAGTCATTTCTGTGGTCTATCACATTTCAGTAATTAGAGAATCTAGATTCTCTAGTAGTTTCATCAAACCAGTCCCCAAAATCACAGCTAGTGCTTTCCTGTAATTGGAGTACATTAACATCAAATTCATTAATGTGAAGGTTTGGATGAAAGATTTTTATCCAAAGTTTTTTTTCTCCTCATACCCATTTTGTGATTCAAACATTTTGAGCGTGTTGCATTACTTTGTAATTTTTTTTTTAACATAATAAAAATCCACACCTAATTTGACATGATTTCTTTGGCAGTTAATAAGAACACATTATACAGTTAAATGAATCTGCAAACTAAATAATGGTTGTAGTGGGTGTGAAAATAGGGATATTTAAATGCATAAGGAAATTTAGCACACATCCCAGTGGCCATGTAAATAGGCTTCTGATTCTTTTATAAATTGCAAACACTTTCTTGTGCAGATACACAGTGAAAAATATAATCCTGCAACCATACATAGAGCTCATTATCATACCTCACTGCACGCCTATTATCCACTTAAGAGCTCCATTAAAACACCCACTCTTGTTTTAGCAGCAGCTACACAAGTCAAAAACTAAGCCTCATTTGTCACTATTTATCCCCAGAGACTAAAGATAGCTGTATTGATGAAATGTATTTAAGATTACATCTCCAGTTATTTTGATAAAAATGTTTCAAATATGACCCTGTGTCATATAAAATTAGTGCTCAAAAACTCATTATCAGCATGAATTCTAGAATAGACTCCAAAGGAATGTCTATGAAGAAAAATGTGGGTAATGGACATTTGGTGGGTTGTACTGTAAACTTACTTACCACAAGTAACTTAAGCTTTTTGATGTCCTAGTTGTTTATTGCCATTTACAGTCTACATGCAAGGATATCTATGTTCAATAATTTACCTGAAAGTAAAATAATTAAAAAGATAACACATCATTGAGAAACTGATATTGATATCTAGCTTAGGGCCAAGTAAAGAAACCATAATACAGACTGCTGACATTCAGATGTGCCATGGAGATGATGCATTTTGAAACCTGCATTTTAAAAGGCTGTGATATTCTCTTCCCTTTTCATTTGGCCCCAACTGTCTATTATTTTGGATACCATTGACTACTTAAAAAAAAATAATTGTATTGCCATTAAGTGGGCAGATGTAGCTGTATATGAAAACATAGTCAGAACGTGTTAGATTATGCTTCTAAAATGAACACAAAATGAGTGACCAATCAGATGCATGCTAGGTACCTTCAGCTGTGTCCAACTCTGTGTGACCCTATGGACTATAGCCCGCCAAGCTCCTCTGTCCATGGGATTCTTCAGGCAAGAATACTGGAATGGTTGCCATTTCCTTCTCATAGAGATCAAATTATTTATGTGCATTGTGACTGACTTTAAGCTGCATGATATTAGATGAATTGTGACTCTGATGCTGGGAGGGATTGGGGGCAGGAGGAGAAGGGGATGACAGGATGAGATGACTAAAAGGGATCACTGACTCGATGGACGTGAGTTTGGGTGAACTCCGGGAGTTGGTGATGGACAGGGAGGCCTGGTGTGTTTCAGTTCATGGGGTTGCAAAGAGTCAGACACGACTGGGCGACTGAACTGAACTGAACTTAACTGATGTCAATTTAGGTGAGCTAAGATCAAACCCCTACATGTATACATGTGCTTTCCCATATTTAAACATAAGAATGCATTACTATATCTCTGCCTCTATATTTTTTGCAAACATAATTATTGGGTTTTCAATACATATATTTTTTTAGCATCTAAACCTAGATACTTCAGAATGCTCACTGCATAGAGGCACTTTACTGCCTTGAGTACTCCGTGGGTATTTGATGCTAAAGCCATATTGGAACCATGATATTATCATGTCTCTTCTGGGCCAGTGCAATAGATGGACTGAAGGTTGTTATATGAGTCCGAACCGAGGAATTATCAGTGAGGGTAGAATGGGTAGAAGGGGTTCCAGAAATATTTACTTGATTAATATTGAAAGGAATTGATAATTGATTTGATACAATGAGTCAGAGAACAGGAGTTGTTGAAATGAAATGAGGTTTCTACGTTGGAAACTAAGGAGTGATCAATCTATTAACCAGGATAAATAAAGGATAAGGCTTAGTATGTCTTTAGATGTCAAGGTACTATTGCCTAGAAAACAGTTGAGCAGGGATTCAGCTCAGGTGAATTATAAGGATTAGAGCCCGTTATGTATTCAGAACCATTAGTTTATAAATATCATGTAAAATCATAGGTATAAATGAGACTAAAAGATGTTGGAAGTTTTTCTAAATTATTCTTTATGTAATTTTTTCCTTTTTATCATTTATTTGGGTGTTGAAAAGCCCAATCTGTTTACCATGTATCCAACTGCTATTGAATATCTTTTTACTTGTTAGACTTGTGGGTACCTCAGAGACAGAATATCTAAAATCCACCTCCTATCTTTACCAAACCCCATCCTGTGTTTCCATTCTTTACTTTCAAACAAATAAAAATGAAGTTATCCTCCTTATCACAGAATTAGTGAGTCATTTAGAACCCTGCTTTTTATTAGTATTTCACATATAATCTGACATTCTAGTATACCTTCAGTTTATTATCTTTTCTCCATTCCTATGATGATTTTAGCTAGTGAATATAGCATTTCATTGACTGGATTACAGAGATAGTTTCCAACTTGACTTATGTGCTTCTGGTTTTGACCTCTCCAATTTACTCTCCATCCAAATTGTTGTTGCAGTGGAAAACTTACAGTGTAAAATTAATTGTGAAACTCTCATGCTTAAAATCTCTCAATGATCATATTATCCAGGATAAAACAAATTTCTTAGCTTGTTATCCCAACTCTTCACTGTTTTCCACCTGACTACACACTCACCTTTCCTCTCTCTGATTTTTCCTATACATGTACAGAAACACACACACATGGAGCCAGACATTCTGGAGTGTGAAGTCAAGTGGGCCTTAGGAAGCCCTGCTGTCATCAAAGCTAGTTGAGGTGATGGAATTCCAGCAGAGCTATTGAAAATCCTGAGATGATGCTATCAGAGTGCTGCACTCAATATGCCAGCAAATTTGGAAGACTCAGTAGTGGCAAAAGGACTAGAAAAGCTCAATTTTCATCCTAATTCCCAAGGAGGGAATACTAAATGAAATTAAAAGATGCTTTCTCCTTGGAAGAAAAGCTGTGCAAACCTAGACAGCATATTAAAAAGCAGAGACATTACTTTGCTGACCAAGGTCTGTGTAGTCAAAGCTGTGGTTTTTCCAGTAGTCATGTATGGATGTGAGAGTTGGACCATAAATAAAGCTGAGCACTGAAGAACTGATGCTTTTGAACTGTGGTGTTGGAGAAGACTCTTGAGAGTCCCTTGGACTGCAAGGAGATCCAACTAGTCCATCCTAAAGGAGATCAGTCCTGAATATTCATTGGAAGGAGTGATGCTGAAGCTGAAGCTCCAATACATTGGCCACCTGATGTGAAGAACTGACTCACTTGAAAAGACCCTGATGCTGGGAAAGATTGAAGGCAGGAGGTGGAGGGGATGACAGAGGATGAGATGGTTGGATGGCATCACCACCTCGATGGACATGAGTTTGAGCAAGCTCTGGGAGTTGGTGGTGGACAGGGAAGCCTGGTGTGCTGTAGTCCATGGGGTTGCAAAGAGTCAGACATGAATGAGTGACTCAACTGAACTGATGAAGACCAGTTACTACTCTAGGGTGTCAGCCTGACCGTGGTGTTTCAGGTACCTAACCTTCCTCTACATCCCCTGTCCGACTGTTTGTGACCCCATGGACAGTAGCCCAACAGGCTCCTCCATCCATGGGATTCTCTAAGCTAGAAAACTGTAGTGGGTTGCTATGCACTCCTGGGCATGGGGTAGGGTAGATCCTGGGTAGGGGATCTTCCCTACCCAGGGCTCAAACCCACAGCTCTTATATCTCCTGCATTGGCAGGTGGGATCTTTACTACTAGTGCCTCTTGGGAAGCCCCCACATCCTGCAGGAAATAAGAAATTTTTTTCTAGAGAAACAGAACCAGAGAGTCTCTGAGCCAGTCAGTGTAGGGGGTCTCAATGGTGGGTGTAACATAGAAGAGAGTTTAAACCAAGCATCATCAAATGAATTGCCTTCCTCAGGTGTTTAGTAGATACTGGAGCTAATTTTGGCATAGACACGGCTGTTCAGCCTTGTGTAAGCCTGACCCATTTGCCCTCCTCTAATTTCACCCTAGGGTGCCAGTCAGTGATTGTCCACAGATGCCCTTCTATTTCCCATCTGTCTTTGGCTTGCAACTATTTTCCTTGTAGAATAAATAGAAAAATGTGAGCAAAGAAAGATTAGTATGAATAACCATTTTTAGTAGAAAAATTCATTCGGTGAATCTATACACCAATGAGTAATGTCATATATAATTACATTGTAGAGTTAAAACACAAAAACTAAAGGCATCACACTAATTACTAGGACAAAAACTAAAGACATGTTTTTTCAAGTTCTTTCTTCAAACAATCTCATACAAAGTAGATAAGTAAGGAAAATTTCTCACTGAAACAGAATCATATTTTGAGGGAGGAACACAGCCACACAATATTCAGAAGAGATGCCTTTCAGCACCAGTAATTATCAAGACAAAAATACATTAGTGTTTGCAGTATGAAATAAGAAATGGAAATACCAATAGTCAGACAACGAGACCCTTCGAGAAAGTCATTCTTCTGTTTGCTCCTTTATCTCTGAAGGCATAAGGTTCCTCCAAAGGATTGCTTTACATGGCTATGGCTCCCCTCACTGTGCTATGGCCAATGAGGAAGCTCTTAGCCTCTGGCTTAAATAATATTCTCTCAGTGCTTATTTGTTCTTTTCAAACAAGGCTATAAAACTTGAAATTTCTTCATTTTTATTTGACATTTTAATTTGGGGATGTTGCTTCTTGGCTGGTGAATTCACTTTTGGCAAACCTCATTGATTGGGTGGAAGCAGATTTAGGGAAGAATCTAAAGTATTGTATATTTTTAAAAACTACTCGTTTTACTATCAGGGAAGCTAGATGATAGAATATGAGAGCACAGTTTAAGAGAACGCTTTGGGAAATAGGCTCAATGAATAAAGAAAAACAACTGTAATTAGCCTATTACATATAGGTATTACATATAAATGTAAATGATGCTTTTAAAGCATTCAAGTTTGCTTGAAAGTAATTTCATCTTTGAATTAGTTATAAAGTTTAAGCATTCTGTTCACAATGGTTTTTTCTCTATTAATTTGCTTAAGAAACCATTTCTTTATCATTAGAGTGAAGATAAACTTCAACACAATTAAGAATATTTCCAAATTATGGTAATTCATACAAGCAAATTTCACTGTCAGGGCAAAGTAGGTGTAAACTTAGATGTCAGAAACAGACATTGGCTATCACTTGAACCTTTATTATTTATATCTGATCACCCAAGAACTAGAAAACGTGTCAGTACTGGGTAGAATAATCTTGATTGTAAGACTGACTAACACACAGAGTCAGAGAACAGAGTTCACCTCTAAAAACTTGGCATCCCCAAGTTCCACCCAGGATGTAGGGTCAGAGGAGAATCCTGTGATATATTAGAGCAGAGGAGTGAGTCCAAGGGAAAGCAGATCCCTGAGTTTCACAGTGATGGTAAGAGGAATACTGAGTAACTGGCTGCCAAGTAGAATCAGCTCCTGTGATAGATGCTCTCAGTTTAAAGAAGTAAAGGCAAAATCATAAAAGAAATAACTTTTTAGCACAAAATCCTAGAGGCCCTTGAGGATAGATGATGCCAGAAAAATGTGAGATTATTGTGCCTGCCAGAGTATATTAATGCTGTAAATATAGATAATTTCCTGAGGAAAAAGATCCTTGAAGATGTATCAAATGTATGATGTTGAATATCAAGCTAAATAGCAAAGACACAGAATGCCAACTGAGCATCGATTCCTGCCCTTCCTCCTCCACAGGGTACTGAAATAAGGCTGGGATGTCTCCCAGGTACCTTCAATTCAATGGGGTTCCAATCTGAATTCATTAATTTTTTTCTCATATTTTTTTCTCTTTTCAGATTCTCCATCTTCAGTAAATTTAGGGATAGCCATCCTTTAACTCAAGAGCTGAACGATCAGGTTCATTCTTTCATTTAACAAATCAAAACTACTCTGAAGATCTGAGCATTGTTCGAAATATTTAGGATACATTTGTGAACAAGACAAACAAACATTCCTGCCTTCCTTGAACTTGTATTCTAATGAGATGAATAGTATGGACATGCATGCATGCATGCTAAGTAGCTTGTGTTCAACTCTTTGCAATCCTACTGACTGTAGCCTGCCAGGCTCCCCTGTCCATGGAATTTTCTAGGCAAGAATACTGAAGTGGATTTCCGTGTCCTCCTCCAGATAGTTTGGACAGTAAAGAGTAAATAAGAAATAATTGAATTATGTACTGTTTTAATAAATGCAATGGGAAGTCAAATAAAGGGGATCAGAATTGTGGGAAAGAATGGTGGGAAGGATGGGTTGCAATTTTAAACTGAGTGGGCAGGATAGACTGAAACTGAACAAAACTCAACTCTACTTCCTGCTCTTCTTCCTTACCTCTAGCCAGACCTAGCTGAGATAGAGTCTAATTATTCTTCAATGCCCTGTTCAAATGACATCTCCTTTGTGAAGCCTGCCCTGATTTCCTTAGTATGTCTTCAACATTTCTCCTTTGTATCCCCCTATGTGGCTGACTGTGTTACTCACCTCACCTCCCCTGAGTTGTAGACACATCCTGTGCCTGTGCATATGCATCTGACAGGTTCCCATCTCAAGTACTTGCGTCTCTGCTTCTCTGCCTTAGGACTTAGGCACGTTCTTAACCCAGTGCGAGTGCTTGGAGTGCAAGCAAGCCCCAAAGTCCTGGGGATTTACCACCTCCCAGGGATAATCAGTATGAAAAGGCAAAATGATAGGATACTGAAAGAGAAACTCCCCAGGTCAGTAGGTGCCCAATATGCTACTGGAGATCAGTGGAGAAATAACTTCAGAAAGAATGAAGGGATGGAGCCAAAGCAAAAACAATACCCAGTTGTGGATGTGACTGGTGATAGAAGCAAGGTCCAATGCTGAAAAGAGCAATATTGCATATGAACCTGGAATGTCAGGTCCATGAATCAAGGCAAACTGGAAGTGGTCAAACAAGAGATGGAAAGAGTGAATGTCGACATTCTAGGAATCAGCGAACTGAAATGGACTGGAATGGGTGAATTTAACTCAGATGACCATTATATCTACTACTGAGGGCAGGAATCCCTCAGAAGAAATGGAGTAGCCATCGTGGTCAACAAAAGAGTCCAAAATGCAGTACTTGAATGCAATCTCAAAAACGACAGAATGATCTCTGTTTGTTTCCAAGGCAATCCATTCTATATCCCAGTAATCCAAGTCTATGCCTCAACCAGTAATGCTGAAGAAGCTGAAGTTGAACGGTTCTATGAAGACCTACAAGACCTTTTAGAACTAACACCCAAAAAAGATGTCCTTTTCATTATAGGGGACTGAAATGCAAGAGAAGGGAGTCAAGAAACACCTGGAATAACAGGCAAATTTGGCCTTGGAATACGGAATGAAGCAGGGCAAAGGCTAACAGAGTTTTGGCAAGAAAATGCACTGGTCATAACAAACACCCTCTTCCAACAACACAAGAGAAGACTCTATACATGGACATCACCAGATGGTCAACACCGAAATCAGACTGATTATATTCTGTGCAGCCAAAGATGGAGAAGCTCTATACAGTCAGCAAAAAACAAGACGAGGAGCTGACTGTGGCTCAGACCATGAACTCCTTATTGCCAAATTCAGACTGAAATTGAAGAAAGTAGGGAAAACCACTAGACCATTCAGGTATGACCTAAATCAAATCCCTTATGATTATACAGTGGAAGTGAGAAATAGATTTAAGGGCCTAGATCTGATAGATAGAGTGCCTGATGAACTATGGAATGAGGTTCGTGACATTGTACAGGAGACAGGGATCAAGACCATCCCCATGGAAAAGAAATGCAAAAACGCAAAATGGCTGTCTGGGGAGGCCTTACAAATAGCTGTGAAAAGAAGAGAAGCAAAAAGCAAAGGAGAAAGGGAAAGATATAAACATCTGAATGCAGAGTTCCAAAGAATAGCAAGAAGAGATAAGAAAGCCTTCTTCAGCAATCAATGCAAAGAAATAGAGGAAAACAACAGAATGGGAAAGACTAGAGATCTCTTCAAAAATCAGAGATATCAAAGGAACATTTCATGCAAAGATGAGCTCAAAAAAGGACAGAAATGGTATGGGCCTAACAGAAGCAGAAGATATTAAGAAGAGATGGCAAGAATACACAGAAGAACTGTACAAGAAAGATCTTCACGACCCAGATAATCACAATGATGTGATCACTGACCTAGAGCTAGACATCCTGGAATGTGAAGTCAAGTGGGCCTTAGAAAGCATCACTACAAACAAAGCTAGTGGAGGTGATAGAATTCCAGTTGAGC
>NW_011494755.1:595253-596144 GCF_000754665.1 Bison bison bison | reverse complement strand
GCTGTGAAAGTGCTGCACTCAATATGCCAGCAAATTTGGAAAACTCAGCAGTGGCCACAGGACTGGAAAAGGTCAGTTTTCATTCTCATCTCAAAGAAAGGCAATGCAAAAGAATGCTCAAACTACGGTACAATTGCACTCATCTCACACTCTAGCAAAGTAATGCTCAAAATTCTCCAAGCCAGGTTTCAGCAATATGTGAACCATGAACTTCCAGATGTTCAAGCTGGTTTTAGAAAAGGCAGAGGAACCAGAGATCAAATTGCCAACATCCATTGGATCATTGAAGAAGCAATAGAGTTCCAGAAAAGCATCTATTTCTTCTTTATTGACTATGCCAAAGCCTTTGACTATGTGGATCACAATAAACTTATTGTGAAAAATTCCTAAACAGATGGGAATACCAGACCACCTGATCTGCCTCTTGAGAAATTTGTATGCAGTTCAGGAAGCAACAGTTAGAACTGGACATGGAACAACAGACTGATTCCAAATAGGAAAAGGAGTACATCAAGGCTGTATATTGTCACCCTGCTTATTTAACTTATATGCAGAGTACATCATGAGAAACGCTGGACTGGAAGAAACACAAGCTGGAATCAAGATTGCTGGGAGAAATATCAATAACCTCAGATATGCAGATGACACCACCCTTATGGCAGAAAGTGAAGAGGAACACAAAAGCCTCTTGATGAAAGTGAAAGTGGAGAGTAAAAAAGTTGGCTTAAAGCTCAACATTCAGAAAACGAAGATCATGGCATCTAGTCCCATCACTTCATGGGAAATATATGGGGAAACAGTGGAAACAATGTCAGACTTTATTTTTCTGGGCTCCAAAATCACTGCAGATGGTGATTGCAGCCATGAAATTAAAAGATGTTTACTCCTTGG
>NW_011494755.1:593344-595153 GCF_000754665.1 Bison bison bison | reverse complement strand
TGGAAAGAAAGTTATGACCAACCTAGATAGCATATTCAAAAGCAGAGACATTACTTGGCCAACAAAGGTTCGTCTAGTCAAGGCTATGGTTTTTCCTGTGGTCATGTATGGATGTGAGAGTTGGGCTGTGAAGAAAGCTGAGCGCCGAAGAATGATGCTTTTGAACTGTGGTGTTGGAGTAGACTCTTGAGAGTCCCTTGGACTGCAAGGAGATCCAACCAGTCCATTCTGAAGGAGATCAGCCCTAGGATTTCTTTGGAAGGAATGATGCTAAAGCTGAAATTCCAGTACTTTGGCCACCTCATGTGAAGAATTGACTCATTGGGAAAAACTCTGATGCTGGGAGGGATTGGGGGCAAGAGGAGAAGTGGACGACAGAGGATGAGATGGCTGGATGGCATCACTGACTCGATGGCCGTGAGTCTGAGTGAACTCCGGGAGTTAGTGATGGACAGGGGGGCCTGGTGTGCTGCGATTCATGGGGTCGCAAAGAGGTGGACACGACTGAGCCACTGGTCTGATCTGATCTGAGGTATAGTCTTCAAACTTCAAGGGATGGGAATGGGTAGCTAATAAGTACTGCAGCTCCCCCATTGGCTAACAGCAATTCCTCAGAGCCTACCAATGGGGTTAAGCATCAGTTGCCCATAGTATCTGTTTATTAACACACCATTTCCTGGTGTTTTGCCCAGCCTTGCCTCCCTCTCAGTACTCTCTCACTGTGCGCACAATACTAATTTTGTAAATAACTATCCACATCCAATTCCTTTAGGGATATGTAAATTCAGAGAGTTCAGCATTTCAGTTCTGAATTCCTTATGGTCTTATTGGATTTTTCTTTATATTGTATTATTTATGGGCATTTGTCTCATCTATTAATCCTAACTTGTTAGTTCCTCAATTTACATCTTAAAAATTCTATATTATTAAATGCAGCTTTTGACTTTTAGTTCAAAATATTATTAAGTTACCAATATATCTAGTATATCAATTACCTGGGTTCTAAATCCTCATTCTATCATGTAATAACTGTATTCATGGGCAGAATTCTGTGCTTCCAGTTTCTCTTTGGTAAACTGGAAATTAAAATAATCTTCCTTAGATGATTTTTCTAGGGCTAAAATAAAAGAATATACCCAAAGTTCATAACATAGAATGTGGCATACATTAGGCACTCAATCAACATAAGTCCTTTCCTGCCTCTCCCTGCCTTTCACTTTCTTGCTAAGTTCAATTTTTTAAAATAAAAAACCAAAACAGGAACAGAATCTCAAGTCTGTTTGAAATATGCTAAACTAGAGGCATTTCATCTGAATAAGAAGTTTAACTATATTTTTGAGATTAGTTCTTTGTCAGTTGTTTCATTTGCTATTATTTTCTCCCATTCTGAAGGCTGTCTTTTCACCTTGCTTATAGTTTCCTTTGTTGTCCAGAAGCTTTTCATTAGGTCCCATTTGTTTATTTTTGCTTTACTTCCAATATTCTGGGAGGTGGGTCATAGAGGATCCTGCTGTGATTTATGTTGGAGAGTGTTTTGCCTATGTTCTCCTCTAGGAGTTGTATAGTTTCTGGTCTTACATTTAGATCTTTAATCCATTTTGAGTTTATTTTTGTGTATGGTGTTAGAAACTATTCTAGTTTCATTCTTTTACAAGTGGTTGACCAGTTTTCCCAGCACCACTTGTTAAAGAGATTGTCTTTTCTCCATTGTATAGCCTTGCCTCCTTTGTCAAAGATAAGGTGTCCATAGGTGCGTGGGTTTATCTCTGGGCTTTCTATTTTGTTCCATTGATCTATATTTCTGTCTTT
>NW_011494755.1:579795-593244 GCF_000754665.1 Bison bison bison | reverse complement strand
AGTACCATACTGTCTTGATGACTGTGGCTTTGTAGTAGAGCCTGAAGTCAGGCAGGTTGATTCCTCCAGTTCCATTCTTCTTTCTCAAGATTGCTTTGGCTATTTGAAGTTTTTTGGATTTCCATACAAAATCTCAAAAATATACAAGCAACTCCTGCAGCTCAATTCCAGGAAAATAAACAACTCAATCAAAAAATGGGCCAAAGAACTAAACAGACATTTCTTCAAAGACATACAGATGGCTAACAAACACATGAATGCTCAACATCACTAATTATCAGAGAAATGCAAATCAAAACCACAATGAGGTACCATTTCACACCAGTCAGAATGGCTGCTATCCAAAAGTCTACAAGCAATAAATGCTGGACAGGGTGTGGAGAAAAGGGAACTGTCTTACACTGTTGGTGGGAATGCAAACAGCCACTATGGAGAACAGTGTGGAGATTCCTTAAAAAACTGGAAATAGAACTGCCTTATGACCCAACTATCCCACTACTGGGCATACACACTGAGGAAACCAGAATTGAAAGAGACATGTGTACCCCAATGTTCATCACAGCACTGTTTATAATAGTCAGGACATGGAAGCAACCTAGATGCCCATCAGCAGATGAATGGATAAGAAAGCTGTGGTATGTATGCACAATGGAGTATTACTCAGCCATTAAAAAGAATACATTTGAATCAGTTCTAATAAGGTGGATGAAACTGGAGCCTATTATACAGAGTGAAATAAGCCAGAAAGAAAAATACCAATACAGTATACTAACACATATATATGGAATTTAGATAGATGGTAATGATAACCATGTATGCGAGACAGCAAAAGAGACACAGATGTATAGAAGAGTCTTTTGGACTCTATGGGAGAGGGCGAGGGTGGGATGATCTGGGAGAATGGCATTGAAACATGTATAATATCATATATGAAATGAATTGCCAGTCCAGGTTCAATGCATGATACAGGATGCTTGGGGCTTGTACACTGGGATGACCCAGAAGGATGGTACGGGGAAGGAGGTGGGAGGGGGGTTCAGGATGGGGAACACGTGTACACCTGTGGCAGATTCATGTTGATGTATGGCAAAACCAATACAATATTGTAAAGTAATTAGCCACCAATTAAAATAAATTTTTTAAAACAGTTAAAAAAAATAAAAAGATACTCCCCCCCCAAAAAAAAGTTTAACTATAAACTGATAGATGTTTCTATATTTCCCTCTATTACTTTTAATTCAGTGAAGAATTTGCCATCATATATGGCAAGCTTCCCTATATTTCTTTAAAGCATCTGCTATATATTGCAGAAATACACTGCCAATAAGACAGTTACTTTGGCCAACTGGTTAGCTACGGCAGATGTGTGAAAAATAAGTATTGCATTATCTGTAGCATGTACTTGCCAATCAAAAAAGAAAAAAACAAAAACAAAACATGTTGATCATTAAATACCCATTTTTTTTTTTACTATTCTTTATTTTTAAATAGTGATTTGAGCACAAGATAATGATTTAAGTGTGGTGCCTTTCAAATTAAGTTAAAAATAAGTTAAATACATTATTTAACTTATTATAACTGGAGATAAATATTTTCAGGACTTCAATTTAAGAAATATTTCCTGCATATGCAAAATTCTGTGAAATGTCAAAAGAAAAAAAATACAATGTAAGAGCTGTAAGTTGAGAAGCAAGAATCTGGGTTCATAAAAATTTCTCCTGAAATATATTTCAATTTAAGTAATATTTCCTGCATATGCAAAATTCTGTGAAATGTCAAAAGAAAAAAAATACAATGTAAGAGCTGTAAGTTGAGAAGCAAGAATCTGGGTTCATAAAAATTTCTCCTGAAATATATCTAACTATCTGAGGGCCTTATTTTGTATTGTAGGTCAGTGCCTACAGTGGTTAATAACTTAATCTTTGTAGAACCAGATGGCAAGTCATATTCCTTTTGACTAAGGTAGTCAGGTGTTTAAAGCATACAGAGAAGAGTAAGTGTATGGGTAAGATTTAGAATTGTATATAATACTATAGAATGGGATCAAATCTATGTCATGAGAGAAGTAGGACCTCATTATGACAACATAGATTCAAAACAGTGAAGGATAAGATTTATTTCCAAAATCAGGAAATCTTTCAGAAGAGATATATTCTGAGATGAGTGGGCCCTGAAGATTTTTATATGCACAAATGAACAGAGAGTGTTTCTGGAATGAGGGGCAGCCTATACAAAGATATGGTCATGGGGAATCAAAGAATGTATCCCAAAGAAGTGTATTGAAACAGGATATAGATGGGGGAGGACACAGACATAAGGTGAAGAATCTTGAAAGCCAGAAAGAAAGATTTCTATTTAGCTGGCATCAAATGGGAATGCTTTCAACAGCAAGTAACTGAAAACTCTTCCTTAATTCATTTAAACAATAAGGAAAATTTGTTATCTCACATAAGCAGAAAAATACTCTGCTTTTGTATTCCGGGTATCCTGGGTTTGGTTAATTAAGTATCTCACCAATATTATCAAAGAGCCAGGTTCTTTTCATTTTTCTCTTTGCTAAAGCTAGGATATCAGCTTTGTCCTCTGCCAGCTATCTTGTGATCACAAGTCACCTACTGTAATTTCAGGCATCAAATACAGGTAAGACAACCCATCAGAGGAAGAAGAACTGTCTTTATATGTGTATAGACACATCTTTCAGAAATCTCCTTCCCTGAACAGACTACCTCTCACATTTCACAGGCTAAAATTAGATCACATGTTTCTTTCAAATCAATTACTGACAAATCATGTTGGCTAAGATAACTTAATTTGTATCATCTAAAACATGCTTACTCCTTGGGAGAAAAATTATGACCAACCTAGACAGCATATTGAAAACCAGAGATGTTAGTCATGTATGGATGTGAGAGTTGGACTGTGAAGAAAGCTGAACGCCGAAGAATGATGCTTTTGAACTGTGGTGTTGGAGAAGACTCTTGAGAGTCCCTTGGACTGCAAGGAGATCCAACCAGTCCATTCTGAAGGAGATCAGCCCTGGGATTTCTTTGGAGGGAATAATGCTGAAGCTGAAACTCCAGTACTTTGGCCACCTCATGCGAAGAGTTGACTCATTGGAAAAGACCCTGATGCTGGGAGGGATTGGGGGCAGGAGGAGAAGTGGACGACAGAGGATGAGATGGCTGGATGGCATCACTGACTCGATGGCTGTGAGTCTGAGTGAACTCCAGGAGATGGTGATGGACAGGGAGGCCTGGCGTGCTGCAATTCATGGGGTTGCAAAGAGTCAGATACGACTGAGTGACTGAACTGAACTGAACTGAAAACATGTTGAGGAGGAGTGAATGCCAGGAAAAAAAAAAAAGAAAGTTTTTCTTTCAGAAAGAAGAAAGGAGGCATGATTATTGAGTAGGCAACCAAAAGTTGCTGTGAAAGTTCAAAAGTCGCTGTGAAAGTTACAGTGACCACAGTCTTCCTGAACAGTTCTGGACCATACCTGCTGTTCCAGTGGATAGAATGATGAATTCATTTTTGACATGTTGAGTTTGGTTCTGTTGGGAAAATTGGGTAAGAATATCAAGGGGTTTATCAATAGCTTCTGAGAATTTATTAGGTATATAATCTTTTGGTAGCCTTTCATGGAGCTGGAGCTTATATCCCAACAAAAGTAAACAACTACACAAAAAGCATTTTAATCATTATTGACTAAGTAAATATTGCTAAGTGCAAGGCATGGTTCTAAAAGCTGAAGAATCAGCAGTAAGCAAAGCAGTCCAAGTCTCTTCCTTCTTGGAGCTTAAATTCCAAAGGAGGGAATCACACTAAACACATAAATGTAATATTAAGGCACACTATGATAAAGACTATAAAAGGAAAATAAAAGTATTTGGGGGTGATCATGCCAGTCTTTTCTGATAAGGTGACGTCTGAGTAAAGAACTGAAGGAAATGAACCCTGCAGACATCCAAGCAATGAATGTTGTAGCCTGATAGAAAAGCAAAGGCTCTTAAAGATTCTTAGAACATAGAGGAATAGTAGAGATGAATGTGTCTAGATTCTAAGGAAAGAGAGGCCAGTGACTGGTTAACAAGGTCAGATAGATAGCCAGAGTTCACATTGGATATGATTGGGATCACTTTAGATTTTGCACTGAATGAAATAGAAAGCCATGGGAGTTAATGCTGAGGAGTGGAGAATAGATTGTTGGCTGGCAAGGTTGGAATAGGGATACTAGTTAGGAGGCTATTGAATTTTTTTTTAAAAGAAATTATAGTACTTTCAACTAGGGAAACAGCTGGGGAGATGGTGAGCAGTAGATTCAGAGTGTATTTTGAAAGTAGAAAGAGTTGCTGATGGAATAGGTACAGGGTATAAGATCAAGAAAAGAGTCAAGATCATGCCAAGATTTTGGCCAGGGAAGGAGTCATGAGAAGCATATTTGAGGGAGAGTTTGGCTTCCCTAGTAGCTCAGCTGGTAAAGAATCCGCCTGCAATGCAGGAGATCCTGGTTTGATTCCTGGATCGGGAAGATCCCCTGGAGAAGGGTAGGGTACCCACTCCAGTATTCTTGGGCTTCCCTTGTGGCTCAGTGGTAAAGAATCTGCCTGCAATGTGGGAGACCTGGGTTAGATCCCTGGGTTGGGAAAATTCCCTGGAGAAGGGAAAGGCTACCCACTCCAGTATTCTAGCCTAGAGAATTCTATGGACTGTATACTCCATGGGGTCACAAAGAGTTGGACATGACTGAACAACTTTCACTTTCACTTTGGCATACTTTGCTTCTGGAATAAAAGTTTGGAATGCTTGGTTAGACACTGGAGTGAAGATGCTAACAAGGCCAGTGGATAGATGGAATTTGAGATTCTGCAGAACAGTCAAAGTTAGAGATGAACATTCTGTAGTCAACAAAAAATAGATATAAGTTTTGTAGTCATTAACAACTATGGACCTGGATGAGATCCACTGGAGAGTGAGTATAGCTAAAAAAAAAAAGAAAGAGAGAGAGAGAACAGGTCCAAGAACTGATAGCCCTGGGTCACTGGTTGAAAGATCAGGAAAATGTTGCAAGGTAGGCGAAGAACTCAGAGAAGGCAATGGCACCCCACTCCAGTACTCTTGCCTGGAAAATCCCGTGAATGGAGGAGCCAGGTGGGCTGCAGTCCATGGGATCGCTAAGAGTCAGACACGACTGAGCGATTTCACTTTCACTTTTCACTTTCATGCATTGGAGAAGGAAATGGCAACCCACTCCAGTGTTCTTGCCTGGAGAATCCCAGGAACGGGGAGCCTGGTGGGCTGCCGTCTATGGGGTCGCACAGAGTCGGACACGACTGAAGTGACTTAGCAGTAGCAGGCGAAGAACTAAAAGTGTAATGTCGTGGAGTCAGTGGTGTGATGGTAAATATTTAACAAATGTAAATACTTTTACCTTGGCGGAATTTAAGCTATGAACTATTTAATGATAAGCTTGCAAAATTCCAAAAAAACTAACAGTTGTCTTTTGCAAGGTGGGATCCAGTGTACCACTGCTTGAAGGATAGTAAGATGTTATATGGAAGAGGAAATGATAAACTGTGCCAAATGCTACTGACAGAATGAGCAAGAAGAATATTAAGAAATGATCATTGGATTGACCACATGAAAGGTAACTGATGAACGTGACCAAAGAAAATGACAAATGTTTAGTCTTTGGACATTTCTAATAAAGATAAACATTTCTGCCACTTCTCTCAAAAAAAAAAAAATTCTACTGTACTCTTCATCCTCATAAAAAATGAACTTATAATGCATTCTGCTTTAGAATTTCTGAAGGTGGACATCATGTATTAATCTTCCATTTATTAACTTTATTTTTAACATTTAATTTATTATCAAACTTCCTGGCTCAGTGAGGAAGAGTGGCGCATGAGTTAGGGTTCAAAACTGCTTGTTTGTCTGAACTAAAAATTGGGTATGATACTGCAGTGGGAGCCAAGTGGTCATGGCTCTGGGCTTAGAGCAGAATTAAGTCTGGAAGCTTTGACCTAAAGCCCCAGTAATGCCTGTTGATTTGTGGAGAGGGATGCTGTGGGCAACGCTGTCTCCCAGCTTGTTCTAATGACAGTGAGTGCTAGGAAAATGGTGAGCCCATTGAGTATGGGATTTCCTTTGACTAACACTTGAGGACAGGTCTTTCTGAGCAGCACTGGCCAAGAAAAGTGAGACAGCGATTCTTCTGTGCTTCTGTAGCATGGTGGCTGCACGGCACTGTAGCTCTTACCTCATCATAGTGAGAGAAGGAGACAAGAGACGGTTCACAGCTAAATCTACCTGTCGCTCCCTAGGTCGAATATAACCTTTAATAAGTGAGCTCTGTGGATTTCACATTATTTACAATGTGTTTTCCTTCCAGGGTTAATATGATATTTCAATGGAAAAATAGCTATGTACCTTGTAAAAAAACCCTGAAATTCTGTTTACTACTCAGAAAATGTTGACTAACTGGTAGTTGTTGATATTGTCACATTTTTAGACTGACTTCTTTAAGTCAGGAGTTATATCTTGTTTACCTCCATGTCCCTGATAACAAACCTGAGCCCAACTTAGAGTAATGAATCAATAAGGAGTTAATAAAAGTGATAACACTGACTTTTAGGAAGCTGAAGCTATTCATCAGCAGCTTTTTCTAATCAACTGTTGAAGTCATCAAGAAAACTGCAAGAAATATGTAATTGAATAATTGAAGACAGATATTTATATTTTAATTATTAATAACATATATTTAGTCAAACTGACTCTTTTTGTTTGCCACTAAGTGTCAGTAAACATAGTAATTCTCATTATAAACTAGTTTAAAAGGTTAATTTTCCAATTAATATATACTAATATAAACTGTGTTTTTATGATAAGACAATTATAATAGCTGCTGACAGTTTTGGAAAGAAAACAAAGGCATTTGTCAGTGGCAAGAACTAATGAGAAATCTGATGGGCTAAACTAGAAAAATTGACAAGCACAATTCCCCCCCACAAGAACAATTTGTTACTGATGATGAAATTGAGAAATAACCAGAATGAAAGTTGTGAGATTCATAGTGAAAGCCCTCAGGGTAAAATTTATTTCTTTATAACACAGTTTAAAGGCACACAAAAGGAAATTGCTTGTGCCAGATGGGATAGGAAAGGCATTGTGAATAAAAATTAGCATATCTTTTCTGCTTACAAATATTTGAATTAAGATGATACCAGTGTGTCTAGTTAATGGGATAACAGTATTGGTGGTTGCACAACTTTCAAAGATTTTCTCATTCTTCTTAAATGGACTTTGTCAACACAACAAAGCACTTTAAGAAATATATTAAGCCTGACACTTACCATCATAACACATTTATTTTCTTTGAATTATTGTTGCAGGCTAAACAGGAAGAACACGATGGCTAAGGTGTTGGATTTAGAGTCAGAAGGACCACTGTGTAGTTCTGGCCCTACCACTGAGTGGAAGGAGGCTACACAAGTCATAGACTCTCTTATGAACAGTTTCTTCATTAGCAGAATGAAGATAGGAATACCTGTCTTTCTATTAACTAAGTTGCATGAAGATCAAATGAGAAAGAGAATGAACATAAATATTTCTTGAAAACCATAAAGCATATGCATGTAAACTTTGATTCTGTAGCTTCTTTTTCTGGAAATGGTCTGAAAATTATCTCTCATGCTGTCCTGTATCTTATCTGAGCTGTAGGTTTGCAGCTGCTAGGTTTCTTCTTATAATCTCATGTATTTTTATGCATAACATTTCACATCTAATCATTGAGGAAGTATCTGATGGTGATCACTCTGTTCTATGCACCCATAATTGTTATTTAGTATTTATCATTCATCACCATTTATCTTCACATTCATATGTCTTTTCCACCTGGGTGTAACATAAACTCTTGAATGTTAACACTGCTAATAATAGCTAACATTTATTGTTTACTGTATGACAGTCACTGTGCTAAGCATTTTAAATAGATTACCAAATTTAACAAAAAATTGATAATGAATCTTATTTTTCAGTGGGGTCACATTATGCATCTGTTATGTAATGTGAATTAACAGCTGACACTCAGTAGCTCCCACACTTCAAAATATAAGAGTTTAAATAGTTATAGAAATTAACATCTATATAGTATAAACATTTGTCCTGTCATTTCATTCTTTGAGCTTATGCTCCAGAGCAAGAGTCAGCTGAGGTCATTTCCCATATAACTCTCACTGAGTGGGTATCTAGCTACAGAAAGGATGATTATAATATCTAAAGACATATCTTTTGGTACAGTATGGACTGTGAATATAGGCTATATACTTTCTCTGATACCAAACTAAGGCAAGTTTCAATGCCAGAGAGAAAAACTGGTTTTATTAGA
Organism: Bison bison bison; assembly: GCF_000754665.1. Lineage (NCBI taxonomy): Eukaryota > Metazoa > Chordata > Mammalia > Artiodactyla > Bovidae > Bison > Bison bison. The sequence continues at coordinate 584,858 of NW_011494755.1, read as the reverse complement.
CTTCTTATGAGAGGATGTCTTAGTCTCCAATGAGGAACCTTCCGAGATATTTCAACTCTATGCAGTTTCTGCTGTACGTGCTGTATTATCAATGAAGTGAGAAGTAAGGGCATCTGTTGAAAGGGAGAAGAAGAAATCTTGAGCAAAGAGGGAAGGAAGCATGGGAAAGAGAAGTATGGTAGAGTGGGAGAGTAAATGAATTAGGGAAATGTAGGTCAATGGCACCCCACTCCAGTACTCTTGCCTGGAAAATCCCATGGGTGGAGGAGCCTGGTAGGCTGCAGTCCATGGGGTCGCTAAGGGTCGGACACGACTGAATGACTTCACTTTCACTTTTCACTTTCATGCATTGGAGAAGGAAATGGCAACCCACTCCAGTGCTCTTGCCTGGAGAATCCCAGGGATGGAGGAGCCTGGTGGGTTGCCGTCTATGGGGTCACACAGAGTCGGACATGACTGAAGTGATTTAGCAGCAGCAGCAGCAGCAGGTTTGTCCAGCAATGGTAAAAATCCCCATGGGCTTTTTATTTTGAATTTAAAGTACAACAATTAACATGATTGTGACTTTTTTCTCATTACATGTAGCTGCTCAAGAACAGAGGAAGAAGCAAGTAAATTATGATTAACAGGAGTAGGGGTTTTACACTGTAAGTTCTTCAGAGGGAAAGAAGGAGGAAAAAACGCAGATACTTGAAAGAGGATTATTTAATGCTGGGCCATGGCATCTAAACTGAGTAAGAAATAAGTGAGGACATGGGTTGGGAGAGTGAAAAATGAAAAAAACGATAGTATGTTGAAAGACTTGATGTAGTCAAATAATGTTGGAGTGGAAGTACAGAAGAAATATGCTAAGAAGTCATGATATATTTGTCCTAGACTAGGATGCAAGAAAATAAAAATTTCAGTGCTGATGATATAATTGATAATAGCAACTTCGAAAGTATGATGATGGGAATGTCTGGTTGAGTTTTGGTAGATAAGAAAAGCCTATGCTTATGACTATTACTTTATTATTCTAATCTTCTCCCTCCAGAAATAAACTCTGGTGAGTCATAAAATTAAAAAGAAAAAAAAAAAAACAAAAAACCTTTCTCACCAACTGTCTATTTGAAATCTGGAGCAAAGATCTTGAATTTTGGACCAAAAGATCTTGTTTACTTGACCTGGACCAAAGATCTTGTTTACTTGCAGTGAACTGCAAGTAAACAATTTTTCTAGACCAACACTGTCCACTAATGGGGTTTGGTGCCTCTTTTCCCACTGGCATAAAAAACAGGTTAATAGCCAGGACATGGAAGCAACCTAGATGTCCATCAGCAGATGAATGGATAAGAAAGCTGTGGTACATATACACAATGGAGTATTACTCAGCCATTAAAAAGAATACATTTGAATCAGTTCTAATGAGGTGGATGAAACTGGAGCCTATTATACAGAGTGAAGTAAGCCAGAAGGAAAAACATAAATACAGTATACTAACGCATATATATGGAATTTAGAAAGATGGTAACAATAACCCGGTGTACGAGACGGCAAAAGAGACACTGATGTATAGAACAGTCTTATGGACTCTGTGGGAGAGGGAGAGGGTGGGAAGATTTGGGAGAATGGCATTGAAACATGTAAAATATCATGTAAGAAACGAGTTGCCAGTCCAGGTTCGATGCACGATACTGGATGCTTGGGGCTAGTGCACTGGGACGACCCAGAGTGATGGTATGGGGAGGGAGGAGGGAGGAGGGTTCAGGATGGGGAACACATGTATACCTGTGGCGGATTCATTTCGATATTTGGCAAAACTAATACAATTATGTAAAGTTTAAAAATAAAATAAAATTTAAAAAAACAAAAACAAAAACAGGTAAAAACCAAAATACGCAGCCTGACTGTCTTTGTTACCCCTGCTGCTGCTGCTGCTAAGTCACTTCAGTCGTATCCGACTCTGTGTGACCCCATAGACGGCAGCCCACCAGGCTCCCCATCCCTGGGATTCTCCAGGCAAGAACACTGGAGTGGGTTGCCATTTCCTTCTCCAATGCATGAAAGTGAAAAGTGAAAGTGAAGCCACTCAGTCGTGTCTGACTCCTAGCGACCCCATGGACTGCAGCCTACCAGGCCCCTCTGTCCATGGGATTTCCCAGGCAAGAGTACTGGAGTGGGGTGCCATTGCCTTCTCCGTTGTTACCCCTAGCCAATACCAAAGACTGATACTGAATCAGTTTGTACAGCTGGTCCTCTGCCCACGCAGGCAGAACCTGTGCGATGTGGAGGGCTGCCTGTACTACATCATTTTATATAAGGGACCTGAACATCTGAGAACTTTAGTATTCATTGAAAGTCCTGGAATTAATACCCCTCAGATATGAAGGGACCACTGTACAGTTGTGAAAGTGAAAGTGAGTCACTCAGTGGTGTCCGACTCTTTGTAACCCCATGGACTGTACAGTCCATGGTATTCTCCAGGCCAGAATACTGGAGTGGGTAGCTGTTCCTTTTGCCAGGGGATCTTCCCAACCCAGGGATCAAATCCAGGTCTCCTGCATTGCAGGTAGATTCTTTACAAGCTGAGCCATGAGGGAAGCCCATGAATACTGGAGTGAGTAGCCTATCCCTTTTCCAGTGGATCTTCCTAACCCAGGAATTGAACTGGGGTCTCCTGCATTGCAGGCAGATTCTTTACCATTTGAACTACCGTGGAAGCCATGACCATACCAATAATCAAACTGATGAAATAAATGCATATAATCTGAAAAATAAATATTTCAAGCCTCCCGCATGCCTACTGGCTTAACTAACCAAGCTACTCTGGACCTCCTCAAGATACAAGGAGGGGTTAAAATTCAGCCCAGAGAGTTTCTAGGACCCAATTCCAACATCTCAATTGAGGGCTGTCCACTCTAATTGACAGGATCCATGCTGTATCTGGTATTTTTAACATCAACTCAGCCAACATTCAAAATTGAAGACCCTTATCTTCTCTACCTCCTTATTCCACCCACTCTATACAGCTCTGTGCTTCTTTTCCACCAATTCATTTCCTTCTTGTTTTACTTACTGCTGAATCCTTTCTGTCGTACCTTCAATTTTACTGAGAACTTTGAGAGCACCAGGCAGGAATTTCCTCTGCTATCTCCAACAGATTTATGACATTGAGTACTACATTCAACGACTTTCCTTGAATTTCACAGTCTTTCTACTCAAAACAAATATCTCTACCTGTAATCTGGATTGTATCCATTCCAAATTCTTTACGGATCTTGTTAATTCAATGGTTTTCTTTCTTCCAGTTAGCTCCTCCCCCCAGCTCACCACAATCTCTGCTGCAAATACACACACTCTGTTCTGGCATATTAAAACAAAAAGACCCCTGCCTTTGCCACACAGTCCTCAATAGCTTACTTCTCACCTCGCCTTTACAGTCAAACTTTTTGAAAATTAATCTTTTTTCACTGAAGAACTGGCTGTCTCACTGCCAATTCCATATCAACCCACTGAAATCTACCTGCTGCATCTGTCACTCAACTGTAACTGCTTTAAAAGTGGTTACCAATACTTTCCTAATTGTCAAATTCAACCTCTTTATTTTCCATTCTGATGTTATTTGAACTTACAGCAGCACCTGACACTGTTAACTATTTCCTCTTTCACACATTCTGTCCTCCCTTAGTTTGGGTGTCATTAGTCTCACCAGCTTTTTTTCACATATTTGGGCCAATTCTTCTCAGTCTCTTCTAGTTCTGTTCAAACCATAACCCTTGGTAGTTTTCAGTTCTGTCCTCATCTTTCTGATCTTCTCAAACTACGTGCTGATCCTGTATGACACTCTAAAGTTTCCATTGAATGAATACCTTTCATGTGTTGATGATGTTCAAATTTTATTTTCACTCTTCTTGCCCTACTTTGTGTCAATCCTTTTGCTTATATGGTCTATCTATATTTTTTTCTATTTTAGTTTATGTTTTAAAATTCAGTTGCCACAAGGATATCTACCACTGCATTTTCCCTACTACCTTGTTTCATCTATCTATCTATCTATATAAACCGAATGGTTTATCCACTCTATAAATTTACGTGTTTTACCGTTATTTTTTTATTTCCAAATAAATGGCAGCATCTCTTTCCAACCTCTAAAACAAGAATCCTAGGACTTATACTCTATTTCTACAACATACTCAACTCCTGCCACCTCATGGATTCACTCAAATCACCCAATTCTCAAGAACTGTAACTTCTATATTCTGATGTTTCATCGCTATATTATCTAGAATACACATAGTTTATTTCCTATAAGTCATTGCTACCCTAATCTATCCCATTCTAACATCTACATTATTTCCAAGATGACTTACTAATTAGAAAACTATGCCATGGCTTCCAATGGGTTTCAAGATTATAAGAACGTAAGGGTCTTCATGATCTGGCCGTTGCCTACCTCTCCATCACTGTCACCTAATTCCCACTCCAAGCTGCACTGCCATCCACCCATTAGTTGCCTCAGACATATGTGAGGTTTCCACAATTAATTCATGATTTATTCTGCTTCTGTTTGGCCTTTCTCATGAAACTACATCTAACAACTTCAGTCTTTAATGGATGCCTAGCAGGACTAATTCCCTGCACATTGTTCTTGGAAACTAATCATTTCTTATCATCTTCCATTTTAAAAAGTGACATGTTTTTCTAGTCTCTTAATATTGATTATGAGGACCCTGAGATAGGGACTGCATATTATGCTTAATTTTATATTTTTTGTAGCACTTCAGTTCAGTTCAGTCGCTCAGTTGTGTCAGACTCCTTGAGACAACATGAATCGCAGCACGCCAGGCCTCCCTGTCCATCACCAACTCCTGGAGTTCACTCAGACTCATGTCCATCAAGTCAGTGATGCCATCCAGCCATCTCATCCTCTGTCGTCCCCTTCTCCTCCTGCCCCCAATCCCTCCCAGCATCAGAGTCTTTTCCAATGAGCCAACTCTTTGCATGAGGATGCCAAAGTACTGGAGTTTCAGCTTTAGCATCATTCCTTCCAAAGAAATCCCAGGGCTGATCTCCTTCAGAATGGA
>NW_011494755.1:578586-579695 GCF_000754665.1 Bison bison bison | reverse complement strand
CCAAGGGACTCTCAAGAGTCTTCTCCAACACCACAGTTCAAAAGCATCAATTCTTTGGTGCTCAGCCTTCTTCACAGTCCAACTCTCACATCCATACATGACCACTGGAAACCATGGCCTTGACTAGACGGACCTTTGTTGGCAAAATAATGTCTCTGCTTTTGAATATGCTATCTAGGTTGGTCATAACTTTTCTTCCAAGGAGTAAGCGTCCTTTAATTTCATGGCTGCAGTCACCATCTGCAGTGATTTTGGAGCCCCCCAAAATAAAGTCTGACACTGTTTCCAATGTTTCCCCATCTATTTCCCATGAAGTGATGGGACCAGATACCATAATCTTCATTTTCTGAATGTTGAGTTTTAAGCCAACTTTTTCACTCTCCTCTTTCACGTGGTTTTAAATACATAGGAGATACAAAAAGTATTTGTTGGAAAATAAATATATAAATAATTGAATAAATGAAAAAATTTATTTGAAACAAACCTTTACTTTTATTATTTGTTAGTGATTATCTGTTTCTTTTGGATGACTGAGTTTAAAATTTTGAATTCTGGCTCAGTGGTAGAGCATTTTAAAAGTCTGATGAGACTGCATGATTTTTCTGATCATGTATAGACCTGAGATAAAGTACTTTAAACATGGGAAGAGCTACAGATTTGGAAGTCCATATTCACTTTAAAGGTTTGGTGCTTTTTGGATGTTATTTCATCAGTAATGGAGAGTATCACTTCATTCATTTATTCATAAGCTGTCATTGAATCCTTGTACTAAACTAGACTGTGAGAGGTGCTAGAGGTTACAATGGTGAGCAAAAGAAACACAGTTCATGCTCCAGTGAAATGTACAACCTTGTGGAGAAAAGAAATTTAATATCTAACTAAAAAGAAGCACAAGCTGGAATCAAGATTGCCAGGAGAAATATCAATAACCTCAGATATGCAGATGACACCACCCTTATGGCAGAAAGTGAAAAGGAACTAAAAAGCCTCTCGATGAAAGTGAAAGAAGAGAGTAAAAAAGTTGGCTTAAAACTCAACATTCAGAAAACAAAGATCATGGCATCTGGTCCCATCACTTCATGGGAAATAGATGGGGAAACAGTGGAAAC
>NW_011494755.1:563594-578486 GCF_000754665.1 Bison bison bison | reverse complement strand
CCTCTCGATGAAAGTGAAAGAAGAGAGTAAAAAAGTTGGCTTAAAACTCAACATTCAGAAAACAAAGATCATGGCATCTGGTCCCATCACTTCATGGGAAATAGATGGGGAAACAGTGGAAACAGTGTCAAACTTTATTTTTTGGGGCTCCAAAATCACTGCAGATGGTGATTGCAGCCATGAAATTAAAAGACACTTACTCCTTGGAAGGAAAGTTATGACCAACCTAGATAGCATATTCAAAAGCAGAGACATTACTTTGCCAACAAAGGTCCGGCTAGTCAAGGCTATGGTTTTTCTAGTGATCATGTATGGATGTGAGAATTGGACTGTGAAGAAAGCTGAGCGCCAAAGAATTGATGCTTTTGAACTGTGGTGTTGGAGAAGACTCTTGAGAGTCCCTTGGACTGCAAGGAAATCCAACCAGTCCATCCTGGACTGATGGAGATCAGTCCTGGGTGTTCATTGGAAGGACTGATGCTAAAGCTGAAACTCCAATACTTTGGCCACCTCATGCAAAGAGTTGACTCATTGAAAAAGACCCTGATGCTGGGAGGGATTGGGGGCAGGAGGAGAAGGGGACGACAGAGGATGAGATGGCTGGATGGCATCACCGACTCGTTGGACATGAGTTTGAGGGAACTCCGGGAGTTGGTGATGGACAGGGAGGCCTAGCGTGCTGTGATTCATGGGGTTGCAAAGAGTCAGACACAACTGAGCGACTGAACTGAACTGAACTGAATCACATGAATCAATGAAAATTGTAAATGTTATAAGCACTATGAAGGAGAGGAACATGGTATCATAAACACTCATATTAGAGAGATTTGATTTAGCCAGGGTGGTTGCAGAGGAAGTGGGGCTTGAACAGAGATACACTTAGCTTCTCTGAACATCAGTTTGTTCATCTCTAGTGTAGAAATAGAGAACTACTGTGGAGTCTGAATACAATCATATCTATGAAAGGCCTTTGGAACTACATGTTATTATTTCCACTGGATTTAAATCTCTGTATGTCATGTTTCTTTCTCTTCCATAAGAGAGTAGGACTTTGTGCTAAGTAATTAAGGCATTAAGCCTCAAAAAGTCTTTGTTCATTGAACAAAATTCTTTATAAATTTTTATTTTAAAGAAACATATATTGCCTGTGACATTTAAGTCTTCACTTTTTGACCTATATGTCAAGTTTTCCTGAGATGGATCTCAGATCATTACTGAATAGATTTTAATCAGGTTAATCAGCAAAAATAACTAGCCAGTGAATGGATTTAATAAAATGTCATATATGGTTCCATCTTAGATCATACCTGTTTCTGGAAAAACAACAGATGGTTATGTCAAGCCTCTGTGTCACTACCACAACCAAGACAGGCTTCTTGGGTGTCTTGCTCTGTGTCCATGCAGAATCTCTTCATAGTCTCTCCAATATGGTGGCATGACTACTTGGACTTTCATGGGGCAGCTCGGGGCTACAAACATTCATGTCATGGAGAAAGAGAGCTCCAGGTAGAAACTATATCAACTTTTAGATCCAGCCTTGGAAGTCATGTAGCATTCTACTTGTTAGAATGTGATTATGTATTTTAATACTGGTAAATACTACATACAGTAAATATAATTTTTGTGTATTTTTCTCTTTGACATATTATTTTAGAGTCATTCTCTATAGAAGGAATAGCATTAGCTCCTTAATTCTAAATAGGGGCTTATGGATTTAAAATGACATTTTCTCCTTAGTTATTTTTCATGCAGTGCCTTACAAAGGAATAACAATTTAATTACATTTAATCATTGACCTTTATTGAAAGAATAAATGAAACTTGGATGACTTAACTAATGATATCACTAGATTCGGACTGTAAATTGGAATTGTGTAAGGAAGAAAATATGAAGGATATGAGCATAGCAAATTAACTAAATAATGTACAACCTCAAAATAAATTTTAAAATTTCAAGTAATTCCTTTCCACACTTGAAGAAAAATTTCAAAATGTCATGGGGAAGTATAGAAACAGAACAATTTGACTCTTCACAAGAACTGGAAAATATTACTTTGTTTATAGCTTCAAAAAAACCCTCTAATTTTTGTGATCCCAGACAAATGAATAAAGGATGGGTTTGGGGGAAACTGAGTATTAATTGTCTATAGAAATATAATTCTCTTCTTTGTCCTTAGTAACAGAAACTCCAATTTTAAGCTTGAAATAATGTTCACATTTCTTGGACTCCTTTACATCTACATCTAGGTTTGGCCATATGACTAAGTAAAGTGTACAACTTCAGGGAAACTAGCTAATGAAAGAAAGTACATTTTTCCTTATCCCACGCTCCCAAAGAGTGGTTAGAATATGGACTTGGTTGAAGAACATGTGAGCATCCATCTTGGACTATATGGCACCATATTATGGTGGGTAGGGCAATATGACCAAATGAGCCCGAGTCACTGATGGCTGTGGCTAGAGCTGTCCTGCCTGTAGGCTTTATGTGGGAGAGAAATGAATATCTATTTTGTATAAGTCACTGTTATTTTGGCATTTTCTGTTATCTTCAGTAAAACCTAATCCTAAGGATAACTATATTCTTTTGTGTTTTAAGTACATGGTTCTTTCCTCTCTCTCTTTCCTGCTTCTCAGTTGAATTCTCTCCTCTGCTTCGACCTTCATCCTCCTGTTTAACTCATCTCTCTTTTTCTTTTGCCTCTGTTTCCCCTCATTCCATTAAATGTCAATAAAGTAATGTATTTATTTGTTTACAGTGAGAGTTAAAAGATACAGGTTATATATTTCCTGTTCTTATTCTTATAAGCCAGAAAATATAATATTTTATACTTCTTTTTCCTACAAACAAATATAAAAACACCTCATTACCTGAAATTTTTTTCTTGGCCATGATATTCTATTGAAGGTTTTTATCTTCCAATAAGTCAGTGTTTCATGATTGACCAGTGTTTCTGCATCATCAATAAGGTCACATAAAGCTTATATTTCAAAAGTTGCAACAAATTGACGTTTTCTTAAGTTTATGATTTAAAACTTCCTGCCTCAAGGGTCTGTTCTGAAGTGGGAAACTCTTAAATATGAGTCATGGCTTGGGAGTAAAATGTCTGTTAAAAACAAACATAAAACTCTTTACAGCTGAGAGTTGCCTTTTCATTTTTAGAAATTCATTCTAGTTTCCATAATGTTATAAAGATTTAGCCTCTGATCTCTGGTCATATCTCACAGGTTTTCAGTAAAAAGTGGTTGGCAGAAAATACACTCCTTATGATTTCAGCAACATTAAATTGTCATTTTAAAGTATTCAAAATGCAATAAACAGAATGTAATAAACCAGATTACTTAACATCCATCCCTGCTGAACACTTAGCCATTATCCTAGAACTAGCCCAGATTCCTGTTTTGCATCTTTATTAAAAGATGACTCCAACCACACAGTCAGGTGATGTATTAAACCTAATGTACAGGGACCTCTTTATAGAACAGGAATTTATGCTGTCTCTCGATTCTCAAAAAATGTTCTTTTTTGTTTCCTCAATAATTAATTTGGTATAAAGTCTCATTTAACATTTTTTGAGGACATAAATGAAACTCTTTGTTATATTTAGAAAAGATTGAAAGTATGGTGTACTTCATTCTTCCAGGCTTATTTCTAAATGCTTATAGATTTTAGTTTGTAATTGAGAAGTCTGTTTAATTCTATAAAACAACTCCAGATTTTGCCTACTAAGGATATAGATAGGTGGATAGGTAGATAGCACTTAATAACTCAACTCTTAAACCTAGATATTTATAAAATTTTATACTAATTATTCCAATTTTTGTGTGTTACAGGACAGATTAGCCTTAATTATTGTACCTGTTAAATGGAGGTTTAAAAAAAGTGTCTGCCATTCTGAAAGATAAAGTACAACACATTATAACACAATGTGGCTCAGACGGTAAAGCATCTGCCTGCAATGCAGGAGACCCAGGTTCAGTTCCTGGGTCGGGAAGATCCCCTGGAGAAGGAAATGGCAATCCACTCCAGCACTCTTGCCTGGAATATCCCATAGATGGAGGAGCCTGATAGGCTACAGTCCATGAGGTCGCAAAGAGTCGGAAACGACTGAGCGACTTCACTTCACTTCACTTCACTTCTAAGCTCTTTGAAGGCTTATCCCAATCTTCAGTGTCCACTTGATGCCTGGGATATTGGGACATGTCAGATATGTGCATGCTCAGTCACTCAGTCATATCCAATTCTTTACAACACTATGGATTGTAGCTCACCAGGCTCCTCTGTCCATGGAATTTCCCAGGCAAGAATACTGGAGCAGGTTGCTGTTGCCTTCTCCAGGGGTCTTTCTGACCCAGGGATTTAACCCACATCTCCTGCATTGCAGGCAAATTCTTTACCACTGAGCCCTTGGGTAAGCCCAACATGTCAAAACCCTACCCCAAATATTTGCTATAGGAAAAGCATAGGTGACTATATTCTATAAATATTGAAAGCCCATATTAAAATCCTGTTATCTCTGGATTTCCTTCCTATTGTTGTGACACCTTTGTCCTGCTTTTTTTTTTTTTTTTTTTTTTTCTGACTCCATGATCTTTGTTCTTTTTGTCCAAAGACAATGATGGTAATAATGGGAAAATTATAATTAGGAATTGGGGTAACTTCCCAGCTCAAATGAATAGGAAATGGAATGCAAAAATACAAAAGCAAAAACCACAACAAAATTAAAACTAAAACCCCCCATGAGATAAGATTTTACAAGATTAAACTCCAGTTATCAAGCACATCCACCATTGACTCAATTAACAGGTGAGTGATGAGGAATTATAATCCACTCAGTCACAATCTCAGGACCTAATGGAGGATGAATTTCTTTATATTTTCTTCCCCTTAGCTTGCTTCTTGGAGTAAAAGGATAAAAGGAGGAGAAGACAGGACTCTGTTCTAAATTTTCTTTTTCTATACTCTCTCATTAGGTGACAGCATTCACTACTAAGACCTTAAAAACCACATACATGCTGTTGACTCTACAATGAATATCTTTACTTCATATATGAACCTCAGGATTACTTATCCAATGAACTACTTGGCATCTCTGCTTAGGCATACCAGTATTAGTATACCACCAATAGAACCAGTCACTACTTTTCCTACCCTATTCCCACAATGTCTTCCATCTTCCCATCAAATTAAATAACAAAATCCATTCAGGTATTCTTACTAAAAACCAGAGAATCACTTTTAGACATTCTATGATATTCATTCTGTCCCCATGATATATGTCAGTTCTGTCTTTAAAGGACATCCAGAATCTAACCCCCTCTCTCCACCTTTGTAGGTACCACCTTAGTCCTCACCATCATGCTCTCTCAGTTGGAGGGCTGCAACTGACTCCTAAATGTTTCTTCTCTTGCCCACCTTCCTTGTCTCAATACAGAGTTTACTCTATACATGGAAGCCAAAGTACTATTTTTAAAACACGAATCAGATTATGCCACTGCCTTGTTTCAACCCTCCCTGTGTCTGAGTCTTTAACTTAATCTTTTATTACTTTTATTCTTGCGCCTTATATTTCTGCCACCTTGATTTTGTCTATTATTCAAGTGCGTTAACCTTGAGAACTTTATCCTCTGTCTGGAATGTTCTGCAAAGACAGTTCCACTACCAATCCTCTTCCTTTCTCTCATGACACCCTTTGTGTTTTCCCTAAAGGAGTTATGAAATTTCAGTACTGAGACTTCTGTTAATTTATTATAATTTTATTCTAGAGTATTTTTCATTAGATATAAAATCTATTCTGTTACCTAATGTTTCCTTCCATAGTTATCTTTACTGAATGCTCCAACCAAATACTCTTGGGTATTCACTCTTCCTAAGAAAATATATCTTTTTTCCTGGTTCCAGGCAACTAGAATTTTTGAAAGAGAAACAAATTCTCACATAATTGAAATCAAAATAGTTGCCTATGAGACAAGCATTATGATCTTATTTACACAAGTCTATTCATCCATCCTCAATATCCTTTAATAGAGGATTTAAGGTAGACTACTGTACAATGTCATGATCAATGCAAAGAAATAGAGGAAAACAACAGAATGGGAAAGACTAGAGATCTCTTCAAGAAAATTAGAGATACCAAGGGAACATTTCATGCAAAGATGGGCTCAATAAAGGACAGAAATGGTATGGACCTAACAGAATCAGAAGATATTAAGAAGAGGTGGCAGGAATACACAGAACTGTACAAAAAAGATCTTCATGACCAAGATAATCAAGATGGTGTGTGATCACTCACCTAGAGCCAGATATCCTGGAACGTGAGCTCAAGTGGGCCTTAGAAAGCATCACTACGAACAAAGCTAGTGGAGGTGATGGAATTCCAGTTGAGCTATTTCAAATCCTGAAAGATGATGCTGTGAAAGTGCTGCACTCAATATGCCAGCAAATTTGAAAAACTCAGCAGTGGCCACAGGACTGGAAAAGGTCAGTTTTCATTCCAATCCCAAAGAAAGGCAATGCCAAAGAATGCTCAAACTACCACACAATTGCACTCATCTCACATGCTAGTAAAGTAATGCGCAAAATTCTCCAGGCCAGGCTTCAGCAATACTTGAACTGTGAACTTCCAGATGTTCAAGCTGGTTTTAGAAAAGGCAGAGGAACCAGAGATCAAATTGCCAACATCCCCTGGATCATTGATAAAGCAAGAGAGTTCCATAAAAACACCTATTTCTGCTTTATTGACTGTGCCAAAGCCTTTGACTGTGTGGATCACAATAAACTGTGGAAAATTCTGGAAGAGATGGGAATACCAGACCACCTGACCCGCCTCTAGAGAAATTTGTATGCAGGTCAGGAAGCAACAGTTAGAACTGGACATGGAATAACAGACTGGTTCCAAATAGGAAAAAGGAGTACGTCAAGGCTGTATATTGTCACCCTGCTTATTTAACTTATATGCAGAGTACATCATGAGAAATGCTGGGCTGGAAGAAGAACAAGCTGGAACCAAGATTGTCGGGAGAAATATCAGTGACCTCAGATATGCAGATGACACCACCCTTATGGCAGAAAGTGAAGAGGAACTAAAAAGCCTCTTGATAAAAGTGAAAGATGAGAGTGAAAAAGTTGGCTTAAAATTCAACATTTAGAAAATGAAGATCATGGCATCTGGTCCCATCACTTTATGGGAAATAGATGGGAAAACAGTGGAAACAGTGTCAGACTTTATTTTTTGGGGCTCCAAAATCACTGCAGATGGTGACTGCAGCCATGAAATTAAAAGACGCTTACTTCTTGGAAGAAAAGTTATGACCAACCTAGATAGCATATTGAAAAGCAAAGACATTACTTTGCCAACAAAGGTCTGCCTAGTCAAGGCTATGGTTTTTCCAGTGGCCATGTATGGATGTGAGACTTGGACTGTGAAGAAAGCTGAGTGCTTTTGAACTGTGGTGTTGGAGAAGACTCTTGAGAGTCCCTTGGACTGCAAGGAGATCCAACCAGTCCATTCTGAAGATCAGCCCTGGGATTTCTTTGGAAGGAATGATGCTAAAGCTGAAACTCCTGTACTTTGGCCACTTCACGTGAAGATTTGACTCACTGGAAAAGACTCTGATGCTGGGAGGGATTGGGGGCAGGAGGAGAAGGGGACGACAGAGGATGAGATGGCTGGATGGCATCACTGACTCAATGGACATGAGTCTGAGTGAACTCTGGGAGTTGGTGATGGACAGGGAGGCCTGGCATGCTGCGATTCATGGGGTCGCAGAGAGTCAGACATGACTGAGCGACTGAACTGAACGTAGACTACAATAATAGCTTAATATTATTTAACTTGTAATAACTTAATATTATTACAATTCAATAATAATAATATTAAAAAGCAGAGACATTACTTTGCCAACAAAGGTCTGTATAGTCAAAGCTATGGTTTTTCTAGTAGTCATGTATGGATGTGAGAGTTGGACCATAAAGAAGGGTGAGCACTGAAGGACTGATGCTTTTGAATTGTAGTGTTGGAGAATACTCTTGAGAGTCCCTTGGACAGCAAGGAGATAAACCATTCAATCCTAAAGGAAATCAATACTGAATATTCTATGGAAGGACTGATGCTGAAGCTCCAATATTTTGGCCATTTGATGAGAAGAGCTGACTCACTAGAAAAGACCCTGATATTGGGAAAGAGTGAAGGCAGGAGGATAAAGAGGTGACAGAAGATGAGATGGTTGGATGGCATCACCGACTCGATGGACATGAGTTTGAGCAAGTTCTGGGAGATGATGAAGGACAGGGATGCCTGGCGCGCTGCACTCCATGGGGTCACAGAGTGACTGAACAAGAATAAAAATAACTAATTCAATGAAATCACAATAAAATAGGAAAAAATTAGAGGAGTGAAGAACAAAAGGTAGATATGGCTACAATGAGGGCCCAGCTATTTCCTATAGTTGTATTCCAGATTGGGCTCTGAGTTTTCTGGCAGAGAAGATGCAAGCAGAGCCTACATGTGTTACACTTCTCTTAATATCAGAGAGAAGAAAACAAAATTCTGTGGTTCCTTAGAATGATTAAGCCTTTTTCCTGCACTAATTTCATGGTACTCTTTCTTAGAATGACCCTGTTGCTTAGAGAGCAACATAAAACTACAAACAACAAAAGCTATAACCATAAAACAATAATAACAACAACAATAACAGCAATAAAACTAAGACAGTGACACTGATTCTGTGGAAGGCAAAGGTAATAAGTTTAAAATATATAAGCTGCTGAAAATGATTCATTTGTCCAGGTCATATACAAAGACACATTCAATTATTGCTTCCTGTGATAGTAAACTTTTGACCAACTGTTGGCGATTAATGACGTGTGCAGTGGGAGCGCTTATATATGATAAATGCTGAGCCAAGCTTTCAAAGCACCCAGGCTGCTCCTGGATGGTAAGTATTGCCCTTTGGAAGGCTGCTATCTAATAATCTAGTAGTTCATTGCGCTTAGTCTGATTCTGTGTTGATTAAGTTCTCAGCCCTTCAGAGTTCACCACTCTTTTCTGTCAGTTGAAGATGATTGCCTCCATTTCTGTGCTTTTTCCCGGGAAGTGTATCCCTTTCAAAATGTTGCCTGAACCAATTTCTTAGCATCTGAAGGCAGAGCAAAGGTATGCTATAATGAAAAAAAGGATCATCTACAACACAATTTCTTTGGCTCAACAAGAACCTGTGGATTTATAGGTTTTAGATGGAGAAAACCAGTACATAAAGTTTTCCATAGAAATATAATACCTGAAGCCCTGAAGAAAATTCAGTAGCTGTTATAATCCACGATCAGAAATTACATAAATCTCTTACTCAACTTCTTACCTTCTACAATGAAAGAGGAAAAGGACAAAACAACTACATTGTTTTTATTCTAGTTGTAGGATCATTGGATTTAAAATTGGTAAACTCAGATTTTATATAGCTTTGGGTTTTCATGTAAATATATTTGCTTTTTACTATGAACCTGCATTTTCACAAGAATAACAGGAGAGATTGAACTAGGTCAGTGTTCTCAGCTTTATCACAGCCAACATCTCCTTTTATAACAAATATTTCTAATGCCCTCTTGATCCCTGAAAAGAAATTCATATATAAAAGAACTTACTACATATATGATTACCAGCAAAACAGGTTGAAATATCTTTAAATAAAGATAAAATTTAAGAAAGTAACTTATAATAAATTAACATATATATTTCAACAGCAAATGTTCAGGTGTGATTCTACAGAAGGACATATTGGGGTGGTTATAAAATTATACTTGCTTATAATAAATGTTTGGATTTATCCAAACAGCTGGTATCTATCAGGTGGTCAGAAGCCATTTTATAAAAGACATATAGAAAAGTAAGAGAGAACTGTACACATTTAAATAAGAAAAATAAGTTAGACAGTAAAAGCAGGTCAGACTTATCTGTACATGGTAGAAAAGAGAGAAGCGAAGTTAACCGAAAACAAGTTAACATGCCAAGGCAAATTAGAAAGGGAGAAATAAATACAATGAGGGTGTGTTTTGCAATTGCAAATGAAATAGGCCTTATCTTTTTAGTGAGTACCCAAATAATTCTTTATTTTATGGTATGGATAAAGGTACTAACAGAAAAAGTATTCCCTATTTTGAAATCCTTCACTGGGCCTCTAATACTTGAAAGGACCTAGAAACTATATATTTTGACATGTGGTAGACATAACGAACAGACTGGAAAAATAAACAATAATATAGGACGTACAGATGCATGACAGATCTCTGAGGACAATATTAGGTTAAGATTAAAAACCAACTAGCATACTCAAGTTAATGATTTCAATACATTCTTTTTACATCTCTGCTGTGATACGGCATATATAAATATTTTGAAATAGTTTACATTAATGAAATGCATATAAGTCTCTGATTTTTGTATCTCTTTACTAATTTAATAATATTTGGTTCTATGTTAAAAGAAGTTTCAAATCTCTTCTGTTACATGTTTACTTGTGAAAGTTGTAAATGCAGCCAGGTAGAGGTGTGTAGTATTTGGTGCTGGCACTGACTCCGGTAATGACTAATTTTTGGTGATAAGATTTTGAGGATAACGTTCTTATGTAGGCTAAGGTTTGGAGAGATAAGAAAGCCTTCCTAAATGAACAATGCAGAGAAATAGAGGACAACAATAGAATGGAAAAGACTAGAGATCTCTTCAAGAAAATTAGAAATATCAAGGAACATTTCATGCAAAGATGGACACAATAAAGGACAGAAATGGGATGGACCTAACAGAAACAGAAGATATAAAGAAGAGCTGGCAAGAATACACAGAAGAATGTGTATTCACAAAAAAATGACCCAGATAATCATGATGGTGTGATCACTCACCTAGAGCCAGAAATCCTGGAGTGTGAAATCAAGTGGGCCTTAGGAAGGAAGCATCACTACAAACAAAGACAGGAGGTGATGGAATTCCACCTGAGCTATTTCTAGTCCTAAAAAAGTCCTAAAAGATGATACTGTTAAAGTGCTGCACTAGTTATACCAGCAAATTTGGAAAACTCAGTAGTGGCCACAGGAGTGGAAAAGGTCAATTTTCATTCCAATACTAAAGAAGGGCAATGCCAAAGAATGTTCAAAGTACTGTACAACTGCACTCATTTCACATGCTAGCAAGGTCATATTCAAAATATTCCAAGCTAGGCTTCAACAGTGTGTGAATAGAGAAATTCCAGATGTACAAGATGGATTTAGAAAAGGCAGAAGAACCAGAGTTCAAATTGCCAACATTCATTGAATCATAGAAAAAGAAAGAGAGTTCCAGAAAAACATCTACTTCTGCTTCATTGACTATGCTAAAGCCTTTGACTGTGTTGATCACAACAAACTGTGGAAAATTCTTAAAGAGATGAGAATACCAGAACACCTTACCTGCATCCTGAGAAACCTGTATACAGGTCAAAAAGCAACAGTTAGAACGGAATATGAAACAACGGACTGGTTCAAAATTGGGAAAGGAATGCGTCAAGGCTGCATATTGTCACCCTGCTTATTTAACTTATATGCAGAGTACATCATCAAAATGCTGGGCTAGATAAAGCACAAACTGGAATCAAGATTGCTAGGAGAGATTTCAAAAACCTCAGATATGAAGATGACACCACCCTTATGGCAGCAAATAAAAAGGAACTAAAGAGTCTTGTGATAAAGGTAATAGAAGAGAGTGAAAAAGCTGGCTTAAAACTCAGCATTTATAAAACGAAGATCATGATATCTGGTCCAATCACTTCATGGTAAATAGATGGGGAAACAATGGAAACAGTGACACACTTTATTTTTTTGGACTCCAAAATCACTGTGAATGGTGACTGCAGGCATGAAGTCAAAAGATGCTTGCTTCTTGGAAGAAAAGCTATGACAAACCTAGACAGTGTATTAAAAAGCAGAGGCATTACTTTGCTGACAAAGGTCTGTACAGGCAAAGCTATGCTTTTTCCAGTAGTAATGTAAGGTGTGTGAGTTGGACCATAAAGAAGGCAAAGTGCCAAAGAATTGATACTTTTGAACTGTGGTGTTGGAGAAGACTCTTGAGAGTCTCTTGGACTGCAAGGAGATCAAATCAGTGAATCCTAAAGGAAATTAACCCTAAACATTCATTGAAGGGCTGATGTTGAAGCTGAAGCTCAAATGTTTGGCCACTTGATGCAAAGAGCCAACTTATTGGAAAAGACCCTGATCTGGGAAAGCCTGAATGCAGGAGGAGAATGGGATGACAGAGGACAAGATGGTTGGATGGCATCACTGACTCAGTGGACATGAGTTTGAGCAAGCTCCAGGAGATGGTGGAGAATGGGGAAGCCAGGAGCACTGCAGTCCATGAGATTGTAAAGTGTCGGATATGACTGAGCAACTGAACAACAATAACAGTGATTGAGAACCACTGATCTCTAAAGCATGGGTCTGCAACCTCCAGGATCTAATGCCTGATGATCTGAGGTGGAGCTGTTGTAATAATAATAGAAATGAAGTGCCCAATAAATGCAATGCACTTGAATCATCCTGAAACCATCCCCTTATCCCTTACCCTGTTCTGTAAAAAATCTGTCTTCCGTGAAATTGGCCCCTGGTGCCAAAAAGGGTGGGGACCCACTGCTTTAAAGGATATTTGCAAGTGACAGATGATGAGCGATGTTTTCATTTTTCACAGCTGACCCACACATTGTAGGGCATCCAGCACCTCTGACTCCCACCTACAAAATACCAGTCAGATCCCCAGTAATGGCAACACAAAAATTAACCCTAAATTTCTAAAATGTTTCCTGGTGATATTATTCTTACTGAGAAATGCCAAGTTAACTAATGGCTGAAGTCCCATCTATGATTCTATCAATATTACTTCCATGGAGGCAACAGGAACCTAAGAGGCAACACAATTCAGAGCTGACAAGTTCAAAAACAAAACATTTAGCAAGACAGCCATAGGTTGTCTGCCAGGAGTTGGCTAGAATTGTGTTCAAATGAAGATGTTGCTTTTTGGTAATTCTGAAGTATAATTTAGCAGATGGAAGTGGAAAGGCATAAGGTGAAGCAGAAATAAATTCTAGCTCTAAATGTCCTCGGTTAGTGGTTGTTCTACTTCAGATTTCTCCTGAAGGTTCTAAAACATGGCTGGTTCACACAATTGGTTAGTTACAATTGAGCAGACTATTTTTATGACATGAATTTTGGTGCAATGGAGGAGTGAGAGTTTGTTAACCCTTATTGTTTTGTCAACCTTCTAGAAACCCAATCTATAGAATTCCTCAATCCTGACTAGTGCAAGAACTTCATAAAGTTCTTTAGTATAACTGTAAAAAATACTGAGATACTCAAGATTTTGTAAAGGAGATCCATTAGTAGCAGAAACTTAAACTAGCAATCAACACACGAGTTTAGAATAGATAAAAGGACTACATATTGAGAATAAGAACTAAATCTCAGATTATGTTTATTGTATTAGTCAGGATACAGTCTGATAATTAGAGTTTTGAGGTGAAATATTAATGAAAGCCTAATTTGAATTCCTGATAAATGACAGGAATAAATGGAACTTGGAGTTTCAATGAATTGTCTCTTTACACTTTTTTTGTTTGTTTGTTTGTTTTGACTAATTTTCTCCCCTCCAGAAAATTACAAAGGAAAAATAATTCAAGTGAAATGCAGGCTTGTGACTTTAACGCTAATCAAATAACTGGCAGATAAGAGCAGTTCCAATTTAAGATAAATTTCTGGTGTGACAACTCTATAATTAATCAATTGAACTCTTGACAGAATACAAGAAGGAAAGATACCCTCCTTCAAATCCATGTTCAGAGCTTCCATGGCATTTTCTCAAGCTTTCATTTTATAAATGTTCAATAAATTTGTGTACCACTTCTGAAATCAATGTCTGTTTTCCTTTTTCTTTGTCTCTTCTTAAGAAGTGTTTATCGATATCGACAATTCCCATTTAAGGTATAAACATCTCAATTAACCAAGAAACTTGTATTGAATATGTGACCTAAAATCAGATCCCTGTCTCTTTTTTATGCATTGAACAGACAAGGACTGAATAGCTAACATGGGATAATCCCAGTGCTAGTGGTTCCTGATAACAAGATAAGGAAGACACAGCAAGATTAGAAATAAGACAATGCTGCAAGTGTAATGAAACCTAAGTGCAAATCAGAGATGAAGCACAAAGGAGAGTGATTTTGATTCATTCTGACTGATAATCAGTGAAGAGGTGACTTTATGTATTGATGAAGAGTAAATATACTTGACCCAGATCAAGAAGGCATATATCCTCACACAGAAAAGTAGCAGTTCACAGCTTTACAGAGCATATTATGTTGAACATTCTACAATATTGCCAGATTTATGTAACCTGAGTGGTTTAAATATTTTTTTGAAGTTCTGAGTTTTAATAACTGATAACTAACAATTTCATAATTTACTTGATTATTCCTCTATATTTGAATGTTTAGGGTGTTTCTACTTTTTCATTTTAGAAAATCTACTATGTATCAGCTCAGTTCAGTTCAGTTGCTCAGTTGTGTCCGACTCTTTGCATCCCCATGAATTGCAGCACACCAGGCCTCCCTGTCCATCACCAACTCCTAGAGTTAACTCAAACTCATGACCATCGAGTTGGAGATGCCATCCAGCCATCTCATCCTCTGTCGTCCCCTTCTCCTCTTGCCCCCAATCCCTCCAAGCATCAGAGTCTTTTCCAATGAGTCAACTCTTCACATGAGGTGGCCAATGTACTGGAGTTTCAGCTTTAGCATCAGTCCTTCCAATGAACACCCAGGACTGATCTCCTTTAGAATGGACTGGTTGGATCTCCTTGCAGTCCAAGGGACTCTCAAGCTG
>NW_011494755.1:557719-563123 GCF_000754665.1 Bison bison bison | reverse complement strand
CCAGTCTGTTGTTCCATGTCCAGTTCTAACTGTTGCTTCCTGACCTGCATATAGGTTTCTCAAGAGGCAGGTCAGGTGGTCTAGTATTCCCATCTCTTTCAGAATTTTCCACAGTTTATTGTGATCCTCACAAAGACTTTGGCATAGTCAATAAAGCAGAAATAGAAGTTTTCTGGAACTCTCTTGCTTTTCCTATGATCCAGCAGATGTTGGCAATTTGATCTCTGGTTCCTCTGCCTTTTCTGAAACCAGCTTGAACATCTGGAAGTTCACTGTTCATGTATTGCTGAAACCTGGCTTGGAGAATTTTGAGCATTACTTTGCTAGCGTGTGAGATGAGTGCAATTGTGTGATAGTTTGAGCATTCTTTGGCATTGCCTTTCTTTGGGATTGGAATGAAAACTGACCTTTTGCAGTCCTGTGGCCACTGCTGAGTTTTCCAAATTTGCTGGCATATTGAGTGCAGCACTTTCACAGCATCATCTTTCAGGATTTGAAATAGTTCAACTGGAATTCCATCACCTCCACTAGCTTTGTTCGTAGTGATGCTTTCTAAGGCCCACTTGACTTCACATTCCAGAATGTCTGGCTCTAGGTCAGTGATCACACCATCATGATTATCTTGGACGTGAAGCTGTTTTTTGTACAGTTCTTCCGTGTATTCTTGCCACCTCTTCTTAATATCTTCTGCTTCTGTTAGGTCCATACCATTTCTGTCCTTTATTGAGCCCATCTTTGCATGAAATGTTCCCTTGGTATCTCTAATTTTCTTGAACAGATCTCTAGTCTTTCCCACTTCAGTATTCTTGCCTGGAGAATCCTATGGATAAGGAGCCTGGTGGGCTACAGTCCATGGGATCACAAAGAGTTGAACACAACTGAAGTGACTGAACACGTATCTCAATGCAGGGAGAATGTTAGGTATAGGAAGAGGTGGCTATATAGCATCAGGACATGAGAAGTTAACATGAAATACAGACCCATATCCAGTGAAATGCAGAGTTCCAACTGGCCTTTGGCCATTATCATCTCTTCATCTAGTATCAGTCCATATGTCCATGTTTGCAGTTGGGTTGAACACTCTGTATCTGGGAAACCTCTGTCATAGGATAGAGGGTCTAAGACTCTCTCCCTGCAGTTAACTTCTCTTCTGTCTCTGAGGCCTGGGGGAGGGCTGGGGGAGGGCTGAGGCCATGAGAAATTACTGGGGTTGCTTTAGGCACTTCAAGCCCTTAAGTTCCAGACAACCAGTCCTACCGTGTCTACTTGGGGTGACATGGGGAACTCCTGCTATGGTTTCTCAGGGTCTCAGCTTTATTATAATTACTTATATTTAAAGGGGCTTATATAATTCTCTATTATTGAGTCACCACATCTTTTAGGGCTCCTGTACCCTCTCTCATAATCCTGTACCCTTTCTCATACCACTAGCTGGAAGTGCATTCAGGGCTCCATCTTGGAAACGATCTTCAGTGCCATAACTGGCTAGTCTTCAACTCAACTTTCACCCACAGCCCAGAGAGATTTTCATTAAAACTTATTTTTTCTTAAATGAGAAATAATATCTCAATCATCATTGTCCCATATTTCCCTTCTGACTTAACCATTAATTTTTGTGATAGTAGTGTTTGTTTAAATTAAAGACTGGGGATTTGATACCTTTCTTGCTGTTTCCGTCTGAGGAAAGTGGAAGCTTAAGGTCTAAAAGGCTAAAAACCAGAAAATTTCTGCCTATTTCTCTCCACTAAGAACAACTATAAATCTGGAAATGCTGCTGCTGCTGCGTCCAGTCATGTCCAACTCTGTGTGACCCCATAGACAGCAGCCCACCAGGCTCCGCCATCCCTGGGATTCTCCAGGCAAGAACACTGGAGTGGGTGGAAATGCTGCAAGAGGCAACAAAAAGAGAAATCTGAAAAGCGATAAGAGGAAGGCAAGTTGGTTAGGGAATCTATGACCAGAGGAACAGAGCTGCAGGGCCTCTTAGGACTCCCATTTAGCTGAAGGAGGCATGTCATGCCTGGCATTTCCTACCCTCAATTGGCAACAGAAGACAGCCCATCTAGGCTCATTCCCCACTCAGACTGATGATTCCAGAGGACAATATCAGTAGAACAGGCAGCATCCACAGACAATGAATCCACTGGGATCCCTGCTGAAAATAAGTGGCCAGGGACTTTCTCACTGGGCCTGAGACTCTCTTCTCCCACCCAGAGATACCAGCAGCTGGGTGGCACTGGCCAGGAGTTTTGACACAACCAGTGGCTGAACAAATAAGTCTCTTCATCCCAGGACTGAGATTCCTCTCCCCCAGTGAGAGATGTGGGAGCAGCCAGGGGGCACTGGTGATGGAGATCCTGCTGACAGTGGCTGCCATGAGAATGCTCTGTGGACCTCTGATCTTTTCTCCAAACCTAGAGACTTCCATGATAGCTCAGTTGGTAAAGAGTCTTCCTACAATGCAGGAGACCCTGGTTTCATTCCTGGGTTGGGAAGATATGCTGGAGAAGGCCTAGGCTACCCACTCCAGTGTTCTTGGGTTTCTCTGGTGGCTCAGCTGGTAAAGAACCTGCCTGCAATGCAGGAGACCTGGGTTTGATCCCTGGGTTTGGAAGATCCCCTGGAGAAGGGAAAGGCTACCCACTCCAGTATTCTGGCCTAGAGAATTCCATGGACTGCATAGTCCATGGGGTCGCAAAGAGTCGGACACGACTGAGCAACTTTCACTTTTTTTCACAGAGGCACCAGAGGAAGCTCTTTTTCTTCTGAGAGTGACAGAAGCAGTGAGCAATCCTGAGGCACCAAATCAACCAAGCCAACCAAAATCACACTATAGAGCCTCTGAGAATTTTGTGGTTAGTGGAACTACAACCTACACAAATAGGCCAGGACTTGTGTGTTAAATAGGGCAACTGCCTGCTAAGATAAAAGAGTTAACTAAGATCACAGTCTCCTAATATAATAGATAAAATATCCAGTATGTAATAGAAAATCAACTGTCACCCCTCAGACAGACATACCTCAGTCCCTCCTGTTGTTTTCTGACTACCTCAGCCAACTCATTTACTCTGGCAACTGTTACATTCTCTATAGAGGATCATCATTTGCATAGTAGTGGTCATTCAAGCAGGGAGAAGTCAAGCTTTTTAAAAGCACCTTGTCTAAGGTGATCATAGAGCCTTCTCATATCCCAAAGCATCAGATCAGATCAGATCAGATCAGTTGCTCAGTCGTGTTCAACTCTTTGCGACCCCATGAATCGCAGCACGCCAGGCCTCCCTGTCCATCACCAACTCGAGGAGTTCACCCAGACTCATGTCCATCGAATCAGTGATGCCATCCAGCCATCTCATCCTTTGTTGTCCCCTTCTCCTCCTGCCCCCTAACCCTCCCAGCATCAGAGTCTTTTCCAATGAGTCAACTCTTTGAATGAGGTGGCCAAAGTACTGGAGTTTCAGCTTTAGCATCATTCCTTCCAAAGAAATCCCAGGGCTGATCTTCAGAATGGACTGGTTGGATCTCCTTGCAGTCCAAGGGACTCTCAAGAGTCTTCTCCAACACCACAGTTCAAAAGCATCAATTTTTTGGTGCTCAGCCTTCTTCACAGTCCAACTCTCACATCCATACATGACCACAGGAAAAACCATAGCCTTGACTAGACGAACCTTTGTTGGCAAGGTAATGTCTCTGCTTTTGAATATGCTGTCTAGGTTGGTCATAACTTTCCTTCCAAGGAGTAAGCGTCTTTTAATTTCATGGCTGCAGTCACCATCTGTAGTGATTTTGGAGCCCAGAAATATAAAGTCTGACACTGTTTCCACTGTTTCCCCATCTATCTGCCATGAAGTGATGGGACCAGATGCCATGATCTTAGTTTTCTGGATGTTGAGCTTTAAGCCAACGTTTTCACTCTCCTCTTTCACTTTCATCAAGAGGGTGATGAAACTTTCTGCCTTAAGGGTGGTGTCATCTGTATATCTGAGGTTATTGATATTTCTCCCGGCAATCTTGGTTCCAGCTTGTGCTTCTTCCAGTCCAGTGTTTCTCATGATATACTCTGCATATAAGTTAAATAAACAGGGTGACAATATACAGCCTTGATGAACTGCTTTTCCTATTTGGAACCAGTCTGTTGTTTCATGTCCAGTTCTAACTGTTGCTTCTTGACCTGCATACAAATTTCTCAAGAGGCAGATCAGGTGTTCTGGTATTCCCATCTCTTTCAGAATTTTCCATAAAATTAAATTGTAACATGAAACAGAATGGAAAGTTGTTGTATTCATTTTCTAGGCCTTCATAACATATTACTATAAACTTGGTGGATTAAGCAACAGAAATTTATTCTCTCATAGTTCTGAAGTCTGGAAGCCCACAATCTGAGGGCCAGCAGGGCCACATCCCTAGGAAGGCTCTAGAGGAGAATCCTTCCTTGCTTCTTCCAGCTTCTAGTGTTCTTTTGCTTATAGACACAGAACTCTAGTCTTGACGTCTGGAAACTGATTCTGCATTTTCCTGTCTGTGTATATCTGTGTCCTTTTCTATCTCATACAAGGACACTCTCATTGGATTTAAGGCCTACCCTAATACTGTTAGATTTCCTTATTCCTTACCTTGATCATACCTGCAAACTTCCTATTTCCAAATAAAGTTACATTCTGAGGTTATGAGTGTACATAAATTTTTGGAGGACACTATTCAACCCATGTAGAGAAGAGAATTACAATGCATAGAAGAAGAAGGAGAAGGAGGAGAAGGATAGAGGGAGGGGGAGGGGGAAGGAGAAGAAGGAGAAGAAACTAAATATCTCAGTTTTGAGAATCCAAATATTTTATGTACAATGAAAACAAAATAACTTTCTTGCCAAAATATCTTCAGGCTCAATTAAGATATGGATTTGACTTATTAAATAATATAAACAACAACAAAAACATGAAAGGGGAGAAATAAGATATAAGTAAGATTACCAGGTATTGCCTATATTTTTTGTTCATAATACATGCATATTCTATTTTAGATAACTGGTATTTATATATTTCACTTAGTCCCTTTTATATTTGTATGCTCCTCCAGCGAAAAGACCACACCTCATTCATCTTTGCCCAACATAAAATTTTACACTCTTAAGGTCCCAAAAAAGATAACTCTGATACTTGTATTAGTAAGTCCAGAATACACTAGAACACACACAATATAGCAATACTTTATGTTAAAACAGAAAATAAGAACACATGAATTATTTCATCTGCAAATTGAAAAATCCACTTCAATCAGCTTAGAAATGCCTTTAAAATCTTTATTACTGAAAGCGGAGAGGTAGAACCAGCTTTGATATTGACTAATACAAAGGTTCAATAATTTCATTAAGGTTTGTATCTTACGGCTGATTCCCTTTGTGGTTGGCAGG
>NW_011494755.1:519301-557483 GCF_000754665.1 Bison bison bison | reverse complement strand
GTGGTTGGCAGGTAACTGCCAGGAGCAATTGGTAAAGACCTCTTAGAAATCTCTTTCAGCCTTCTCTTCTGAAAGGTGAAGGAACTTGTCCCCAAGGAAATTAACTATTTGGCCCAGAGTAACAGTGACACAAATCTGCTCATGTTCAGTTCAGTTCAGTTCAGTCACTCAGTTGTGTCTGACTCTTTGCAACCCCATGAATTGCAGCACGCCAGGCCTCCCTGTCCATCATCAACTCCCGGAGTTTACTCAAACTCATGTCCATTGAGTCAGTGATGCCATCCAACCATCTCATCCTCTGCCATCCCCTTCTCCTCCTGTCCTCAATCTTTCCCAGCATCAGGGTCTTTTCAAATGAGTCAGCTCTTTGCGTCAGGTGGCCAAAACATTGGAGTTTCAGCGTCAACATCAGTCCTTCCAATGAACACCCAGGACTAATCTCCTTCAGAATGGACTGGTTGGATCTCCTTGCAGTCCAAGGGATTCTCATGAGTCTTCTCCAACACCACAGTTCAAAAGCATCAATTCTTTGGCACTCAGATTTCTTCGCAGTCCAACAAATCTCACATCCATACATGACTACTGGAAAAACCATAACCTTGACTAGACAGACCTTTGTTGGCAAAGTAATGTCTCTGATTTTTAATATGCTGTCTAGGTTGGTCATAACTTTCCTTTCAAGGAGTAAACATCTTTTAATTTCATGGCTGCAATCACCATCTGCAGTGATTTTGGAGCCCCCAAAATAGTAACTGTTATACCCATAATGATTAATTTGGCAGGAAAACAAGCTTATTCGTCAATGCATCATCACATGGCCAACTTAAGTTCTCCACTGAACAAAAGAAAACAAAGACAACAAATGCATTATCAGGTAACCAACATAAAGCAATGAGCTGCTCTATTGTTTGCTCTGTTTGTTTTCATAGCAGCATCTATTCACCTGTACATCTGCGATCCTATGTGAACACCTCATTTCTATCTTCAGTGAAGAAAGCACCAAAAAAAAAGTGAATGGAAATAGTACAAATAGAATAAAAATCAGCAGACAACTTCTAGTCTCAGCGAGGGCATTTTATATTTATGTGCCAGTGGGAGGAGGGCCTGGCAAACCACTTTCCCATCTAAAACCTTTCTAAATCTCTGCCTAGTCCATTCTTCCTTTTTTTTTTTTTCCCCTCAGGTTCCCAATGATCTCTGTGGTTTCAGTTTCAATGTCTCTTTTTCAGAGGAAGATTTCCTGAAATTCTTATCTAAATTAAACTATCCTGCTGTGATCTCTGATTGCAACATTTTATTTTCTTCCAGAATTTGTGATACTTACTAACAGATCATACTTATCCCTATCTCTGCTATTAGATTTAAGACTCATGAGGACAAAAATCCATGTGTGTTTTATTCATAGCCATATCCTTGATACCTCTCTTGTCCAACACTCAGAAAGCTCTCAATAAGAATTGATAAGTAAATTAAAGTCTGAAGGTCTTGATTTCCTTCCCTATAAATTTTGAATAATGATCACAGGGTTGTTATAATCAATGTGAATTAATACATATTTTGCAGATAGTAATCCAGTATAAGGTGTTATTATTTAAATAAAACTAATTTTCATCAGTAATATTGTGTCTCAGTATAAATGCTTACAGAGACATTTTATAAACATACTTCTCTACCATAATAAACACATTTTAAAACATGCTGGACAATATGCAATTCAAAGCTTTTGGATTTGACAGGGACCTGCTAAAATATGCAAATTTCCTGGGGGAATGTTATCTGTTTTCCAATTATGATCCTGATTGAGAATGTTGTATTTTGAAGAAGTGATTTACAATAATAAGAGAATGCTAGTTGGACTGTGATGGGTGGACTTATCATGTGGGGCAAGAACCAAAGTTATCTGTGTCCAGGAAACAGATGGCATTCCAATTCAACAATGCAAATCCATAGATTGCTTATGAAAGAAATGAATTCAGGAATTATAAAGTCAAACTAGTTACTTTTGAGGGGAAATTATTGGCTGAGTTTCCAATAATTTGGCTTGACATCCCCAACATCTGTTGCCTTTGCTGTTATACCACTTAGCTCCTGATGACAAATTGAACAAGATCAGAGCTGGTGCATGATAACTAATAAGCATCTTCATGGGTAGAATCAGTTAACATCAAGCACATGACACTCACATCACAGTGTGAAATTTCCTGGTAGAAGCCTCTTCATTTTTATTGTCCTTACATAATTCTTGCATTCCTCATGAATACCTAATTTTACTCATCCCTCCCAGAACTAATCTTAATTATACTATCCTACTTGCAAAAGTAGCCCTAAAAGAAACACATGTGTGATATAATTATGAGAATATCTGATCCATGTTTTCTGATGTAGGATTATCTATCACAGTTCTATCTATAATGAAACTGAAAAAACAAACAAACAAAAAAACTACACTGAAAGAATACAAAATGATTTGGCTCTGCCTTCTGCTTGGCCCATCTGCTGTTATTTTTTTCCCCCTACTGGCAAAATGTTAGACAATATTTCAACTTAGCATCTCATAGACAGTTACACAACAGAATAGATACACTATATTAATGTTTCATTTACATAATTCCAAACTGTTTTGTTTCTTCCCTCAGTTAACAGCAAGGCTAAGTAGATCATCATGCTTTGTCTGATACAGATATTTTCACCATGTCTTCTTAAGAAATAACATTACAAATCTATCTTTCCTTTATGCTATATAATGGATAAACTGGAGTTCATTGATACTATTGATCCACAGATGAAAAAACTGCTGTATGATGTTATAAAAGACCCAGTTGATTTTAGGTAAGGATGACAGTCTCAGGAATGAAACCTAGAATGTGTGCCATCCATTGAATTAAACTTTTAAAATAACTCTTATCTGAAACAGACATTCAATGATGTAAGTTCATAACTGCCTACTAAGGATAGACTTGGTACTGTAAATAAAATCTTCATTTTGCTAAAAGTGAAAAAAACACTGACTTTAATTTCATCATACATTTACTATTCAGTCATTCTTTACATTTTTTATTTAATCTGCATGACCTTAGGCCTTACCAGGTTTGGATAAGTATGAGGTTACATGACTTTTAACACTCAGTTTTCCATAACTATTAGCTGTAATTTTTATGGTGGCAGAACCTCAACTTCCCCAGTAGACATAATTATTTCTGGGAATCCCCAAAAGAGAGTTTATATGATCTCTGAATAAATCATTTGATATTCTTCTGCTCTTACATATTTGCCAAAAATCTGATGTCCAAAAGCCACTTAAGGGAAGACCCTCTGCTCCTGTATGACTGCGGGGACTTCCTGTAAGTTGAACTTTTGCTGGGAGCCATGTCCTCCTCTGTTATTTGGTCAAAATAGAGATTTTTTCATGGGTCACCATCTAAACCCTCTTATCCCACAGGCTGGGGTAGGGTAGGACAATTACTTTGCACCTACCTCTGTGAAATTCTGCCGTAAAGACCTCTAAATTAGCATTTCTTTCTCAAAGTTTTATAATATCCCTTTTTATGATCCCTTTAGTGTCTTCCCATTGTTGCTCTTTCTACCCAGGACAAATTATCTCTTAGGCTGGATCAAAACAGGTGTATCTTATCTTCCATTTCCTCATCTTATCTCCCCAATAATCAGTACAAAAAGAAAAAAGTGAAAATAACAAACCCCATTCTCTTTTTCTGTATTACAATTCATTCCAAATAAAACCAAAAATGCACATCAAAACTAGCAAAATGATTTTCAGGTTTTCCCAATCCACTGTTCTGCAAAGAACCAGCCTGAGTCCCAGCTTTACTCAGAACAAAAAGTTTTTGAGCACCTACTTGATCCAGACCTGTATTAAGCACTGGATCAGAAACAAAAATGAGGCTTCATCTCCACCTTTTTCAATGGCTTTTAGTTCAAGAACTGACATACAATGATACAAATATAAACTAATTAAATGCAGTGTCATAAATGCAATATTAAAGATAACTAGGTATTGTGTTCATACATGAGAATGAGTACTTTGGCAGGGTACAGCATTTAGAGAAAAGATTCTCAGAGATACTGACAAGGTGCATTTGGTTCATATCTTGGTGGGTGTATGAAAAGGCTGATTTGGATCTCATTAGTTAGAGAAAAAGACCAAGGGCACCCAGCAATACAATGAGTAAAATCAAAGTGTTCTCAAATGCTCACAGACTTCTTTGGGAAATAGAAGTTCTGTGAGGCTGGTGTGTAAGTAGAACAAAGGGAACTGGAAGGAGAAGAAGTTTGCGGTAAGATTGCCATATTGAGGTGTATGGACTTTACCCTGTTAGATGATGAGTGGCTTTTGCAGTCCTTAAACTGACCTACGATTATGTGTTGTCATAATACTGGAAAAACTTTGCAAAATTGATTGGAAGTGAGGTGAAGTGAAGTTGCTTAGTCATGTCCGACTCTTTGCGACCCCATAGACTATAGTCTACCAGGCTCCTCGGTCCATGGGATTTTCCAGGCAAGAATACTAGAGTGGGTGGCCATTTCCTTCTCCAGGGGATCTTTCCAACCCAGGGATCGAACCTGGGTCTCCAGCATTGTAGGCAGACGCTTTACCATCTGAGCTTTATGTGTTGTCATAATACTGGAAAAACTTTGCAAAATTGATTGGAGCAGGGAGAAATTGTTGGCACGGGGATGCGTTTGGGTGCTTTTGAAAAAAATCCAGGCTATATGTAAAAAGAGCTGGAATTAAGGACAGAGATGGGATAGAGAGCGAAAAAATTTGAGATCGTTTAGAGTCTGGATGTGGGAAGGAAAGAGAGAGAGAGGAGTCACTGCTGGTTTTGGAATTTCTAACATGGACTATAAGAAGAAAGGTGCTATGCGAGGTAAATACAAACAGAGGAATAGGTTTTTTAAAACTTCATATCACCAAAAAAATGAATAAGTGTTTGGTAGATAGAATAACACTCCTCAAAGATGTCTATGTCCTAATCTCTAGAACCTGTGAATATGCTATCTTAGAGTAAAAGGGGCTTTCCAGATGTTGTTAGGCAAGGATTTTGACTTGGGAGATTATCCTGAATTACTCAACTGGGTTCAGTGTAATCACGAGGCTACTTATGAATAGGAAAACAATAAAATCAAACTCAGAGAAAGGAGATGTGATGATGGAAGCATAGGTTAGAGTGATGTTTTTGAAGATGGACGAAGAGACAATAAGGCAAAGGGATGCTGGTAGCCCCTAGCAACTAGAAAAGGTAAGGAAACAGATTATCCCTGAGAGCCTCCAGAGAGAATGCAGTTCTGTAGACATCTTGATTGTAGACCCGTGTCTGCATCCTGATGTACAGAATCATAAGAGAGGTCATGTTGTTTTACGTCAGGAAGTTTTGGTATCAATCTGATATATCCAGATGATCTCTATGCATGTTAACTAAAAGTACCTCAGCATTTTTTCCTCAGTGGAAAAATATAGACTTCTTCAGTATCATTAATATTTGTATTTATATTTCAGATCACTTCAGAAGAGTTGGGAGTGATCCAGGAAGAGTAAACAACTTGGGCAAAGGCCAATATTCTAAATGCCTAAGAGGGGATCTCTGCTTAGGGTCTGCTTGACCTGTATTTTGCCCGTGTCACTGGCATTTTTCATGTTGGTTCTTACCTCTAGCATCCTTAGAGAAGTGAAAGCCCTTTTTAGGCAATGGTTGCCACATGTTTCTGGGTGGTTTGATTCTAGTTCCTGGACTTTTCTCTGTGATCCTTGCTCTGATGACCTAGTCTGGACTTCCTTTTCTTGAAAACATGCCCTTGCAGATTTTGTCACTTGCAAGCTGTGTGAATTTGTGCAATATATAAATCTCTGGGTTGGACAGTCAGTCACTCATCCATAAAATGGGCACAATAACGGCAACTCAATCCTTGATTGAGTTAGGATTCTGAGGTCATTTGGCTTTCTGATGCAAAGCAGTAACAGGTCAAAGGCACTCAAGCTCAGAGTAAGCAGAATAAGAGCCACTTTTAACCTTCTTGCCAGCAGGACCCAGTCCACATGGCTTCGTATTGCCATTTTCTTTCCCCATGAGCCTTCACATCTTGACTGCAGGATGAGAGCCCCGTATTTCTTCTGGATTCATGAGTGAGCTGAGTGAGGGCATGAAATAAGTTTCCCTTAGAAGGCTTGGTGGTACAGTTGGTATTTGAAAGACTTTCCAGCAGAAAGCCTTATCATAAATTATAAGTAATGAGAGGGGCTGCAATAGTTGATCCTAGAATTAACCTATATATTTTCTGTTTTTCCCATTCACTTGTGAGCAGGTGCAATTTCTTTAGATACACCATTTTCACTCTCCTGTTTACTCCTCCTTCCTATGCCAGTCCACACTATTGACTTGAAGATCTGAGCAGATACATAATGTGGTTTGTAGAGAGTAGAAATATTTCTTCCCCCCATTTCCAAGTAATGGAACTTTAGCAATGCATATCCTAAGGAATATGAATATTTTGATGTGGACATAGAGGAAAATAGGGCCAATTAGCATCTATGGATTATTAAGTATATGAGAAGCACAGTGCTAGGTATTTTATATACATTCTTATATAAAACATATCAACTTTAGAACTTTGGTGTTAACATGTCCATTTTATGGATGATTAGCTGATAATAGAGCTTCCCTGGTAGCTCAGCTGGTAAAGAATCTGCCTACAGTGCAGGAGACCCTGCTTCAATTACTGGATTGGGAAGATCCCCTGGAGAAGGGCATGGAACCTACTCCAGTATTCTTGCCTGGAGAATCCCCATGGACACAGGAGCGTGGTGGGCTACAGTCCATGGGGTCGCAAAGGGTCAGACACAACTGCACGACTAAGCACAGCACTGTAGAATCTGGTGCAAAAATCCTACAACCTGAAATGAGAAGACTTGGATGTGTACCCAATTTTGTACACACTAGCTATGTGACTTATGACAAGTTTCAAGTCTTTCTGAGATTCATTATTACTGGTGGCATCAGATATGTAATGACGAGTGGAAACAGGACTTGAATAAAAACTGTGTGTTTCAATTTTGGATTCCAGCTCTGCAATTAATGGGCTTTATGGTTTGGGGGATATCACTTATCCTGTCTAGATTTTAGTGTTTTATTTATTTATTTTTAAATTTTTTATCTGTAAAATCAGAAGACTATGGAAGACTTATTCCGTGTAGGTCTGAAATTTTATTAGACTAAGAGTTGCAGCTTTAATAATAATTCCACTCAGGCAGCTAGTGGGAGCAATTCTAATTGCTCACTAAAACAGACTTCATCTTCCTCGAACAATGAAATACTACCCTGACCAGTCTCGGCTCCAGCCAGATACATTTGCAAAACATCCTTCAACTTGAAATAGAAATTTATTGCTCAACCATCTGTTACAATTAAGAAAAGGTTTGAAAATGTTTTCTATGTGTTTGACTAATCATGTTTTAGGGCCCTGTGGGTACTTTACAAATTACATGCTGTCTCTTCTTGGCATCATTAAAAATCTGGGATCTGTTTCTAAAATTTACCAACTCTCTATCTCTCTCTTATTGTTTTCTCTATTCTTTTTTTCCAAAGAAACTTGTTTAGAGTCTCAAGTGGAACAGAGGAAGCAAATATGCTCCAATGTGAAGTTAGTCCATAGCCAAGTATTTGTAATTTGTGTTTGATGACAAGGACTTGGCTGGTATCAGCCATGACAAGTTAAGCCATTAAGACCTAATGACTGAGTTAGAACTGGTGGAATTTCTGGTTGCTCCCTATCCCGTTTAAGAAAATAGTGATACACTATGATTCTATTCAGTCCTAAATTACAAATGACCCACCCATGTGGTCAGTCTCGGGGGAAGCTCTGGAAACCTCTCGTCTCACTTTACCTTTCCACACTTCTCAGCACTCTTACTTTTTATCTCTGTGTTTCATCTTATCCTTACACTTAGGGAGGTAAGAGGTAGAAATTAGCATTTGGACTCTGTTTCATTATACTTCATAATCTGGGGAATGATCTTTCCTTTCTGTAACGGGAGAGATGAACTCCCCTTAAAAATACTGCCCTTAGTGACATTTTCAAGTGCTTCTATCAGATTTGTTATGGTGGGATGGTGAGGTTCTTTCTTCCTACCTTTATCTCCATGCATGTCTGTCTCCTGGGTCCACAGTTTGTGCTCTTGTAAAAGGGAAGCTTGCCTTGTAGCTGAAGGACTGGCTGTCCATCAGTGATGATTTGAGGATGATGAGAGGGGATCCTGGTCACTGACAGCTGATTCTCTGGGTCTTTTCAACACTATTTCCACAATCTCTGGAGCAGCCTTTCTCAATCTTCCCACCCTAGGGGAACCAATGAAATAATACTGGATGTCAGGGAACCTCTGCATAAAAACTATTATAGCAATAGTTCATGGTGCCTTGGGATTACCGGTAAGTAAATGAAATAATCCTGCAATAATTGCCAATGTTCTCTTAAATAGAGAATGATATTTTTCTGTGGATCTATTTATTTGACCAAATTATTAGCCTATTTTTTGTAGTTCTGCTTCCCCACAAAGGAAATAAACTCTATGCAAATCAGTAATATTGATAAAGAAACTTTTTCTTAAATTTTGTGCTTGATTTTTAAAAATCTTAAGTAGGTTTAAAAGTCTTTGCACAAATTTCCATTATACAAGCTGCTGATCAGGCTTTTCTCTATTTAAACCAAGAATAATGTTACAGTCCAACTTCTTGGGAAAAAAAATTCAACTAGATTTTTAAGACTAGCTTAGATTTGTCTTTATTTTTCAAACATTTTAAAACTCGTAAGGCAAACAAAGTGAGTTTCTGTTAAAAAAGGGGCCAAATCATCCTGTAAAGGGCTAGATGGTAGATACTTTAGACTTTGCAAATCTTATGGTTTCTGTACAACTATTCAATTCTGCTGTTGTAGAAAGACAGCTGAGGAAAAACAGCTTTGGATGATACATAAAGAAATGGACATGGCTGTGTTTAAAACACACGGCTGTGTTTGTGAAAACATGTTTTCACGCAAACTGGATTTGGCCTGTGGGCTGTAGTTTGCCTGTGCTGAACCACTGACTCAATGGACGTGAGTCTGAGTGAACTCCGGGAGTTGGTGATGGGCAGGGAGGCCTGGCATGCTGCGATTCATGGGGTCGCAAAGAGTCGGACATGATTGAACGACTGAACTGAACTGCACTGAGCAACTGGTTTAAGTCAAAGTAAGATTTAATTTTCTAAAGGTAAGGCTTGGTATATTTAATTTAAATAAACATGCTGATTTTAGCAATGTGAATTACAACATGAAAATTTATTGACAGGGTTGAATACAGTACAGTTACTAAAACCATAAGGCAAGATAATATAAAATATATAACCTAAATACAATTTCATGCAAGGCTTTGATAGATTTTTAAAACCAAGTGATATGTGATTATGTCAATTTTAATCTTAACTCTATTATAACTGTAGCAGCCATAAAATTATTATATATATGTATATATTGGTTTCTTATTCTCTTTTATAGGCTCATATATACATAGAAGTGCTGCTTTTGAAACTAGAGCTAAAGAATACTTTTACCTTTAAATGTGGAATCTGTGTTTCATTCTTTACTGTACAAATTCTTAATTCTGGATGAAACTTAAGCACACAAAAATTTTCTTTTCAATATAAATAAGATAATTTCTGTCTTTGTAATGACTGCTAAATGGAAAAGCTGGATCAACCACCAAGATTTGAGAACTTCTGCATGGTGTTCATTGCTTTCCAATGAATGGCTGGGCGCTTTTTATTCACAGAAATCTAGAACTTGTCTAAACCAAGTGAACAAATATCATCTTGAGTATCAGATCAGTTTGCAGCTCATAAAGCTATTATTTCTTCTCAAAGTCAAGTTCTCAGGTTGAGCAGAAGTTTCAGAGAAAGAGGCATATTTAATCAAACATACGTGACACAGGAAGGAAAAAATGCTCATTTCCCTCCCCCTGCATTTTCAATATAACTTGATTCCCTTCCTACATTTTCAACACCATAAGCAGTGGCAACATTACAAAAATGTGGTTTTTTTTTTTCCTATCACATGAAATTTCCACCCCCTGCAAAAATTCAGCTTCCTTTTACATCTAAAAATCTTTCACTTGTGTTTAATGAGTTCATGTGAAGCAAAATCTCTCTTAAATAGGCTAGTTTCTGTATCATTCCTCTTCTTTAAAGCACTCAGCAAAATCAGCAGCTATGTTTTAAAGTACTAACATCCCTACAATATATATTTTAGTTTAAACACCATATTGAGAACTCTTCTCTGCTAAGCCAACAGATGTCTGCATTTAGAGGAAATTTACATGCCTTTCCCTAGGTTTTTACAGTTTTAAAAACACTCTCAAGTAAACTGGCTTTTGCTTAACAAAGCTTGATTTCTGCAGCATTAAGCAGAATGCAATCCATCTCATCAACACCTCTCCGTGCAGAAATCAGTGTGCTGAGACAACGTTAGCATATTCTTTTTTTTTTTTTTTTAAATTAGAGATGAACTCTCCCATGGAGCCAACCATGAGTGGAGCACCATCAGGACAAATGCCAATGTAATCTCTCCAAGATACATCTTTATTTTTTTTTTCCAACTATGAAAAGAAAACATTGAATGCATTTTGACCTTTGTTACCTTGGGCAACTTATTGTGGAAGTGAAATCTTTCTTGAACTCCTCCAATAGTCACCCATCTTACACATGCTATAGTGTAAGTACATTTATTGGTGAGGTCCTTTTCTCTCATCGGCCTGGATAGAAAAGCTTTTGCTTTTCAGTTCATTACATAAAACCTATTCAATATTATGTGACATGCCATCATTGTTTTGACATATATTTTCAAGAGTGGAACATTTTCAATTTCTCCTACTGAACCTTATTTTACTCAGTATATGCTGGCATTTTTAGTTTCTCACCAACTATGTAACTTTTTTTCTTCTAGGCAATGTATTTTGTTGCTTAGTGACATGATTTTGAGACTTTTCACTGAATGTGACCTTTTATTGACAAAAGCTTTACTTTATTTTGACATTCCAACAGATGTTTAAAATAATTATCACCTTTTCTTGTCAAATGGATGTGATTTTTAGCTAGGTGTCTTTCCAAGTTTTTTAGAGGCATTGATGCATTTTAACGTGCATGCCACAGATAACACACAATGCATCAATACACCTTGTATTACTAGTCCATGTAAAATCCAGGGATAAATCAATATTTATATAAAAATCCCATGTAGTAAAAGGAATCTTTCTGTCTCTTTTTGTCTCCCTTGATGTACTAGTGCAGCAAAATAACCAAGATCATAATCCTTCATTACTAAATATGTGGGAATTGTTTATAAATCTAACTCTAGAATGTTCTTTCCTCTTCCATTCTGTCTTCAAAAATTGCCACATTGGACCATTGGACTTGTTGGTAAAAAAAAAAAAAAAAAAACTTACAAAATATTTTAAGGGGTATAATAATTAATGAGGCTTAACAAAAATAGTTACATCAGAATGATTATATTCTTCACAATTGAAGAT
Source organism: Bison bison bison (assembly GCF_000754665.1). Lineage (NCBI taxonomy): Eukaryota > Metazoa > Chordata > Mammalia > Artiodactyla > Bovidae > Bison > Bison bison. The sequence goes on along the minus strand of NW_011494755.1, from coordinate 545,917 downwards.
GGAGAAGCTCTATACAGTCAGCAAAAAAAAAAAAAAAAAGATCTGGAACTGACTGTGGCTTAGATCATCAATCAGTTCCTTATTGCAAAATTCAGGCTCAAATTGAGGAAAATAGGGAAAAACACTAGGCCATTCAGGTATGACCTAAATCAAATGCCTTATGATTATACAGTGGGGGTGACAAATAGATTCAAGGGACTATATCTGGTAGACAGAGTACCTGAAGAACTATGGACAGAGGTTCATAACATTGTACAGAAGGTGGTGACCAAAATCATCCAAAGAACATGAAATTCAGGAAGGCAAAGTTGTTGTCTGAAGATGCCTTACAAACAGCCAAGAAAAGAAGAGAAGCAAAAGGCAAAGGAGAATGGGAAAGATATACCCGACTGAATGCAGAGTTCCAGAGAACAGAAAGGAGAGATAAGAAAGCCTTCTTAATTGAAAAGCGCAAAGAAATAGAGTAAAACAATAGAATGGGAAAGACTACAGATCTCTTTAAGAAAACTGGAGATACCAAGGGGAAATTTCATGCAATGATGGTTACAATAAAAGACAGAAACAGCAAAGATCTAACAGAAACAGGAGAGATTTAAGAAGAGATGGCAAAATACACAGAAGAACTGTACAAAAAAAGGTCTTAATGACCAGGTAACCACAATGGTGTGGTCACTCACCTAGAGCTGGACGTCCTGGAGTGTGAAGTCAAGTGGGTCTTAGCATTACTGCAAACAAAGCCAGTGGAGGTGATGGAATTCCAATTGAGCTATTTCAAATCCTAAACCATGATGCTGTTAAAGTGCAACACAATACGTCAGCAAATTTGGAAAACTCAGCAGTGGTCATAGGACTAGAAAATGTCAGTTTTCATTTCAATCCAAAAGAAAAGCAATGCCAAAGAATGCTCAAATTACTGTACAATTGCACTCATTTCACATACTAGCAAGATTATGCTCAAAATCCTTCAGAGTAGGCTTTAGCAGTATGTGAACTGAGAAATTCCAGGTGAAAATCTGGATGTAGAAAAAGGAGAGGAACCAGAGATCAAATTGCCAACCTCCACTGGATCATAGAAAAAGCAAGGGAATTGCAAAAATGCTATCTACTTGTGTTTCATTGACTACTAGGAAGCCTTTGACTGTGTGTATCACAACAAATTGTGGAAAATTCTTAAAGAGATGGGAATACCAGACCACCTGATCTGCCTCCTGAGAAACCTGTATGCAGGATAGGAATCAACAGTTAGAACCAGACATGGAACAATGGACTGGTTCAAAATTGGGAAAGGAATGCATCAAGGCTGTATTTTGTCATCTTGCTTATTTAACTTCTATATGAGTACAACATGAGAAATGCTAGGCTGGATGAAGCACAAGTTGGAATCAAGATTGCCAGGGGAAATATCAATAACCTCAGCTATGCAGATGACACCACCCTAAGGGCAGAAAGCAAAGAGGAACTAAAGAGCCTCTTGATGAAGGTAAAAGAGGAGAGTGAAAAAGTTGGCTTAAAACTCAACTTATAAGAAACTAAGATCATGGCATCTAGTACCATCACTTCAAGGCAAATAAATGGAGAAAAAGTAGAAACAGTGACAGATTTTATTTTTTTGTGCTCCAAAATCACTGCAACAGTGACTGCAGCCACAACATTAAAAGATGCTTGCTTCTTGGAAGAAAAGGTATGACCAACCTAGACAGCATACAACAAAGCAGAGACATCACTTGGCTGACAAAAGTCCATGTAGTCAAAGCTATGGTTTTTTTCCAGTAGTTACGTACAGAAGTGAGATTTGGGTCATGGAGAAGGCTGAGCACTGAAGAGTTGATGCTTTCAAGCTGTGGTGCTGGAGAAGACTTTTGAGAGTTCCTTGGACAGTAAGAAGACAAGACCAGTTAATCCTAAAGGAAATCAACCCTGACTATTCATTGTGAAGCTAATAGAGTTTTGCCAAGAGAACACACTGGTCATAGCAAACACCCTTTTCCAACAACATAAGGGAAGACTCTACACATGGACATCACCAGATGGTCAACACTGAAATCAGATGGATTATATTCTTTGCAGCCAAAGATGGAGAAGCTCTATACAGTCAGCAAAAACAAGACCGGGAGCTGATGGTGGCTCAGATCATGAAATCCTGATTGCAAAATTCAGATATAAAGTGAAGAAAGTAGGGAAAACCACTAGAACATTCAGGTATAACCTAAATCAAATCCCTTACAATTATACAGTGGAAATGAGAAATAGATTCAAGGGATTAGATCTGAGAGACAGAATGCCTAAAATACTGTGAATGGAGGTTTGTGACATTGCACAGGAGGCAGGGATCAAGAACATCCCCAAGAAAAAGAAATGCAAAAAGGCAAAATGGTTGTCTGAGGAGGCCTTACAAATAGTTGTGAAAAGAGAAGTGAAAGGCAATGGAGAAAGGAAAGATATACCCACTTGAATGCAGAGTTCCAAAGAATAGCAAGGAGAAATAAGAAAGCCTTCCTCAGTCATCAGTACAAAGAAATAGAGGAAAACAATAGAATGGAAAAGACTAGAGATCTCTTCAAGAAAATTAGAGATACCAAGGGAATATTTCATGCAAAGATGGGCAAACAAAGGACAGAAATGTTATAGATCTAACAAAAGCAGAAGATATTAAGAAGAGGTGGTAAGAATACACAGAAGAACTATACAAAAAAGATCTTCATGACCCAGGTAACTATGATGGTGTGCTCACTCACCTAGAGCCAGACACCCTAGAATGTGAAGTCAAGTGGGCCTTAGGAAGCATCAGTATAAACAAAGCTAGTAGAGGTGATGGAATTCCAGCTGAGCTATTTCAAATCCTAAAATATGATGCTGTGAAAGTGCTGCATTCAATATGCCAGCAAATTTGGAAAACTCAGCAGTGGCCACAGGACTGGAAAAGGTCAGTTTTCATTCCAATCCCAAAGAAAGGCAATGCCAAAGAATGCACAAAGTACCTCACAATTGCACTCATCTCACACTAGCAAAGTAATACTCAAAATTCTCCAAGCAAGGCTTCAACAGTACGTGAACCATGAACTTCCAGATGTTCAAGCTGGATTTAGAAAAGGCAGAGGAACCACAGATCAAATTACCAAGATCCGCTGGATCATCGAAAAAGCAAAAGAGTTCCAGAAAAAAAAATTCTGCTTTATTGACTAGGCCAAGGCCTTTGACTGTGTGGATCACAATAAACTCTGGAAAATTCTGAAAGAGATGGGAATACCAGACCACCTGACCTGCTTCTTGAGAAATCCATATGCAGGTCAAGAAGCAACAGTTAGAGCTGGACATGGAACAACAGACTGGTTCCAAATTGGTAAAGGAGTACATCAAGGCTGTATATTGTCACCCTGCTTATTTAACTTATATGCAGAGTACATCATGAGAAACGCTGGGCTGGACAAAGCACAAGCTGGGATCAAGATTGCCGGGAGAAATATCAATAACCTCAGATATGCAGATAATACCACCCTTATGGCAGAAAGAGAAGAATTAAAGAGCCTCTTGAAAGTGAAAGAGGAGAGTGAAAATGTTGGCTTAAAACTTAAAATTCAGAAAACTAAGATCATGGCATCTGGTCCCATCAGTTCATAGCAAATATATGGAAAAATAATGGAAATAGTGACAGACTTTATTGTTATGGTCTTCAAAATCACTGCAGATGGTGACTGCAGCCATGAAATTAAAAGATGCTTGCTTCTTGGAAGAAAAGTGATGACCAATCTAGACAGAATATTAGAAAGCAGAGACATTACTTTGCCAACAAAATGTCCATTTAGTCAAGGTTATGGTTTTTCTGGTAGTCATGTATGGATGTGAGAGTCGGACTATAAAGAAATCTGAGCACCAAGGAATTTATGCTTTTGAACTGTGGTGTTGGAGAAGACTCTTCAGAGTCCCTTGGACTGCAAGGAGATCAAACCAGTCCATCCTAAAGGAAATAAGTCTGAAATATTCATTGGAAGGACTAATGCTGAAGCTGAAACTCCAATATTTTGGCCAACTGATGTGAAATACTGACTCATTTGAAGAGACCCTGATGCTGGGAAAGATTGAAGGCAGGAAAAGGGGATGATAGAGGATGAGATGGTTGGATGCCATCACCAACTCAATGGATATGAGTTTTAGCAAACTCTGGGAGTTGGTGATGGACAGGAAGGCCTGGCATGCTGCAGTCCATGGGGTTGCAAAGAGCTGCACATGACTGAGTGACTGAACTGAACTGATTCATTGTAAGGACTGATGCTGAAGATGCAGCTCTAGTACTTTGACCACCTGAGGTGAAGAGCCAACTCATTGGAAAAGACCCTGATGGTGGGAAAGATTGAGTATAGGAAGAGAAGGAGGCAACAGAAGATTAGATGGTTGGATGGCATCATTGACTCAATGGACATGAGTTTGAGCAAACTCAGAGAGATAGTGAAGCCTGGCATCCTGCAGTTCATGGAGGCCCAACGAACTGGACATGACTTAGCAACTGAACAACAAGAAATCCTAGAGTAATTCACTTTTAATCTATGCAATTTATGGTTTATACTGATTATTTGCAACAGCAGCAAAGCAACAGAAAGACAGTTAAGTTATGGAACATAATTTTTTTTTAATAGTGAAAATATCCCTCTGATTGTCTATTACTTCAGAAAAGTTGTTTTCTAGGAAACCAGTTGAAAGCCTGTGGGACCAATAGTGCTGAAAGGGATTAAAAGGCTCAGTGATGTGGACAAGTTGATATAGAAAAATTATGCAAGGCTACAAGTTATACCAGAGGTTTCAGTGGGAAACTTTAGGGAACAAACCCTTCACCAAGGTCTTTAGGAATGCACTGGATGGATGGGCACCACCATCCCTATTCACTGGTCACAAGCTTGGCTAGTTAATAATAATGGGGTTGAGTAGGTCCCAAAGCTGCAGCAAGAAGACTGCAATTACTGTAATAACTGATAAATTCAAAAGAACAGCCATGGAAGCTTAATTCAGTTCAGTTCAATCGCTCAGTCATGTCCTACTCTTTGCAACTCCATGGACTGCAGCAAGCCAGGCCTCCCTGTCCATCACCAACTTAAACTCATGTTCATTGAGTCAGTGATGCCATCCAGCCATCTCATCCTCTGTCATCACCTTCTCCTCCTGCCTTCAATCTTTCCCAACATCAGGGTCTTTTCAAATGAGTCAGCTCTTTGCATCAGGGGATCAAAGTATTGGAGTTTCAGCTTCAACATCAGTCCTTCCAATGAACACCCAGGACTGATCTCCTTTAGGATGGACTGGTTGGATCTCTTTGCAGTTTAAGGGACTCTCAAGAGTCTTCTCCAACACCACAGTTCAAAAGCATCAATTCTTTGGCACTCAGCTTTCTTTACAGTCCGACTCTCACATCCATACTTGACTACTGGAAAAACCATAGCCTTGACTAGATGGACCTTTGTTGGCAAAGTAATGTCTCTGCTTTTCAATATGTTGTCTATGTTGGTTATAACTTTCCTTCCAAGGAGTAAGCATCTTTTAATTTCATGGCTGCAGTCACCATCTGCAGTGATTTTGGAGCCTCACAAAATAAAGTCAACCACTGTTTTCACTGTTTCCCCACCTATTTGCCATGAAGTGATGGGGCCGGATACCGTGATCTTGGTGTCCTGAATGTTGAGCTTTAAGCCAACTTTTCCACTCTCCTCTTTCACTTTCATCAAGAGGCCCTTTAGGTCTTCTTCACTGTCTGCCATAAGGGTCGTGTCATCTGCATATCTGAGGTTATTGATATTTCTTCTGGCAATCTTGATTCCAACTTGTGCTTCTTCCAGCCCATTGTTTCTCATGATGTACTCCACATGAAAGTTAAATAAACAAGGTGACAATATATAGCCTTGACATACTCCTTTTCCTATTTGGAGGAGGATGATTAATAGAATACAGTATCTATAGTGATAATATTGGAGAAGGAAATGGCAACCCACTCCAGTATTCTTGCCTGGAGAATCCCAGGGACAGAGGAGCCTAGTGGGCTGCCATCTATGGGGTCGCACAGAGTCGGACACGACTGAAGTGACTTAGCAGCAGTAGCAGTATAGTGATAATATAGGTTAGCAGTCAACACATGTGTTGCTTAATACATACATACATATATATATATATATATATATACACACACACACATAAACAAAAGAAAATAAATATGCATTTGCAAGATTGTAGGTGGGCCTCCTTATTGCAAGTCACATTCTTTGCAAAGATTCTCAACTTGATTCAGTTTTCAGACTCAGAACATTATAATTGAATAGGCAGTAAAAACGCCAGGAGAAAGAACCATGCAAAACCATGGCAGGTATAGACTATAATGTTCTCCCCAAAGATACTTAGGGCCATTTACTCAGGTGACTGATTGCAAAGATGTAGTGATATACAGACATTTTGAAGGTTATCAGATGCAGGGTCTGAGTTGACACTGATATCCAGAGTCTCAAAGTATTATCACAGACCTGTTAGAGTCTATTCAATGTAAAAAGTCCTGTAAAAATGAAACCCTTTGATCACAGACTTTCAAGGAACCCCTACTGACATCTTGCAGAATCCTAGGATTCCAGAGAACCCTACTTAGCAAACTCTGCTATAGACATTTCTTCTTCTTCCCACTCATTTCCCCTCATTTTTTTTTTTTAATGAATCTCTTTTCCCTGTTTAAATTACATTTTTTCCTCCTCTCTGCTGTCTGTGAGGCCTAACCTTATATAGTTTCTGTGGGGGAAAAGACAACCCTCCATGTAAGCCTGTGAGTTTTGAACATTTATTTTTGTTTTGGAGTATGATGGAGGAGAAAGAATGTCATTCAATGATCCATTAGGAAAGAACAGGAGAAAACAGATCCATAAGATTACTATGGGATGCAATCCTGTCACATATCTTTTTAGCAAAGAATTTTGGAGCTGTAGAAAAGTCTATATAGCATTAATACAATATTTAAATTTAAATACAAGATTTCTGTATAACCCTGTCAAACTTCCATCAACTCCCTTTCTTTCCCCTACATTCCCATGACTCACAAATTTTATACTTTTTTCAACTGACTTATTTTTCCCTGATAGGCAGGTGATAGTTTATCCTATAGAAAACAAAACAAAACAAAACAAAACAAAACACATGACTATTTGGTTGGTTCTTCTAGCATCTCTAATTCCTAGTTTGTCGATTTAATGTAAATTTTAATTCTTATCTCTAATGCTTTCCATTTGTTTTATATAAATTTATGATTTTAAAGATTTTTTTGCTATAAATTATTAAACATCTCTATCAATAGGTTGAAAAAAAAGCAGAAAGCACACCTTGGCAAAAAAAAGGGGGGTGAATATTTGATGACAGACACAGACTTCCAGGGGAGACACAGTCTTGTAATTAGGTTAGGAGACTGTCAGCTGATGATTTTTTCAGTGGGCCTACCTGCTTCCCAAGAGCTTAAACATACTTTTATGTCAAAATGAGGACCATGCAGATCTGAATGTCAAAAACCTGAGGTGGAGGATATCAAAGATCTTTTCTTATTGTTCTTTTACTTATGTCTACAGTATATCATAGAATTAGACGTTCCACAAAACATATTTCCCAGTACATGTAACAACTCCTTTTAAATGACAGTTAAAAATATATTCTACTCATTTTGGTGAAAATATATCAAATGATCATTACACATTTCACTGACTGTCTAAACTGTTCACTCTTGAATTTTGAGGGGGTTCTTATCAAATGAAGAAGGTCCTTAATGTCCACCATCAGGTTTGCTAACTCAGTTACCTGTAATACCACTGGTGTGGGAAGTTTCTCACTTCAGCTAGAGCTTTTGTTCATGACAGTCTCTGCTCTGTGTTTCTGACTTCTTTTATGTCCTGGTGGGCTAGAATTAACAACACGAAGCAAGTCCCAAGTCCTACTTTTCCTTCTCTCCTGAAGCCAAATTCCAAGCTCAGCCAAAGCGGACAAGCCTTCTTCTCCTTCAACTCCAAACCTGTTTGCACTTTCTCTTTTCTCAGGGGGAAATTCCCTAGTGAAATTTTAGTCCTTAGGAAACTGAGATATCCCTCTTGTGAGATTATTATTAAAGGAATTCTCAGCCTTTCCTGTAAATAACATTTTAGATCCAAACTTTTAGACTTACAGACTGACAGGAACTTGTCTGACTTCTATGTTGAAATGATTAGGCTACACATGGGATTCTTGACTTAAATGCATTCATAAATAAAGAGCCTCAAGAGACGACTTCTTTCATTTACATTCTTTTTTCTTCCATATGTGTACTATGCATATGAGGAGCTTTCAAAACAGAGGCATAAAGTTCCTCAGGCCCCTAGAACCAGTTATCTGGAGAGGCTCAAAAATGGCACCAGGGATGGCCATCTGAAATTTGGGAACACTGTATGTTTAAACACTCTATGTTTAACCTACTGTGACCAGAGTTGAGCACCACCTGTGACAGTCATTGCAAGTATGCTTTGCTGCAAATTAACAGGTTGAAAATACAGTTTCACATTCAGAAGACCTGGGAACGTTCCCGGTTCTGCAACTCATTAGCTCTATACAACCAGGGTTAATTATTTTACATTTATCATCCTCAAATTTATTACCTGTAAAAGGAGATATTAATGCTTAATGTCTTCAACAAAATTCAACTGAGTTTTGTTGAAGATTATATGATATAATGGGGCTTCCCAGGTGGTACTAGTGGTAAGAACCCACCTGCCAATGCAAGAGACTTAAGAGACATGGATTCAATCCCTGGATTGGGAAGATCCCCTGGAGGAGGACACAGCAACCCACTCCAGCATTCTTGCTGGGAGAATCCCATGGACAGAGGATGCTGGCGGGCTATGGTCCATAGGGTCGCAAAGAGTGGGACACGACTGAAGCAACTTAGCATGGCACGGCAGAGCATATGATATAATGTGAAATCTTGAATATTGCAAATTGTTACACAAATATAATGATGTATTATTAGTAGGGAGCATAAAAATAAGGAATTATAGAAGAAGAAGCAAGAAAGAATATATGTCATCACTTTGTCTAACCATCTTTCTAGCACCTTTGCAAGGGACAAGAATTACTAGACTGTTCATAGCCTGAGACATTCACTGAGACTCCTTCAACTGGAGGGAGGGGTTAACTATATGCAAAATATAGGGTCTCAAGTTCTACTTCCTCTCTTGTAGTCTGTGAATCTATGTGGCTAGAGTACCTGGCAAGGCTTACTTCGGCAGACCCAGCTTTCATGTGGTTCCCTGTGTTCTGACAGTGGCTAAGTAGATAAAGTAGGTTCCACCCTCATCCACAGAGACAAGAAAGTCAGCAATGACGCAGGTTCAGAGAAACTGAGCAAAGGGAGTGCCTGCCATATGTTCTTCAAGGCTTAATAAATCCTTTCACATCAACAGCGTTTATCAGAAGATACTTGTACCTGGAAGAATAAAAAAAAAAAACTAGTACAGTCACTATGGAGAACAGTGTGGAGATTCCTTAAAAAACTGGAAATAGAACTGCCTTATGACCCAGCAATCCCACTGCTGGGCATACACACCATGGAAACCAGAATTGAAAGAGACACATGTACCCCAATGCTCATCGCAGGACTGCTTATAATAGCCAGGACATGGAAGCAACCTAGATGTCCATCAGCAGATGAATGGATAAGAAAGCTGTGGTACATATGCACAATGGAGTATTACTCAGCCATTAAAAAGAATACATTTGAATCAGTCCTAATGAGGTGGATGAAACTGGAGCCTATTATACAGAGTGAAGTAAGCCAGAAAGAAAAACACCGATACAGTATACTAACGCATATATATGGAATTTAGAAAGAGAGTAACAATAACCCTGTATGTGAGACAGCAAAAGAGACACAGATGTATAGAAGAGTCTTTTGGACTCTGTAGGAGAGGGAGAGGGTGGGAAGATTTGGGAGAATGGCATTGAAACATGTATAATATCATATATGAAAGAAATCGCCAGTCCAGGCTCGATGCATGATACTGGTTGCTTGGGGCTGGTGCACTGGGACGACCCAGAGGGATGGTACGGAGAGGGAGGTGACAGGGGGATTTGGAATGGGGAACATGTGTATACCTGTGGCAGATTCATGTTGATGTATGGCAAAACCAATACAATATTGTAAAGTAATTAACCTCCAATTAAAATAAATAAATTTATATTTTTAAAAAAAATTACCTTACACTAACAAAGCTTATTCCTCATTACCTATCATGGTACTACTACTTTTATATTTGGCTCTATTGGCAGAAACTTCTAAAGGGAGGGAGAGTAAGTATTTGTATTCCAGCACCAAAACTATATCTCAAACTTCTAACAATAGGCAGGGGATATAGAGAAAAAAAAATTATCATGAGCTCTGGGAGGTCAATTTCTAGTAAGGGATACAAATGCCTAAATAAATAGTTACAACAGCACTAAAATAAAGTGGGGAGAATGTGCAAACTGTATTTGGCTGCAACCAGGTCTGGAGAGCTCAGGAAGGATTCCAGGATGCCGTGAAGCCTGAGTTGAATCTTAAAGGGTAAGCAAATGTCAGCTCAGGGAAGATAATTAGAAGTTGCTTGAGGTAGAGAAAGAAGCATGAGTAAATGCACAGGGTTGTTTGAGTAGAAAATTGTTAGCAGTGTGAAACTGTTGAAGCATAAAGTTCAAGGTAGAGTGAAGTAATGAGAGATACAGCTGGAACACAAAGCAGGGGATGCGTAATGAAGGGTTTATGCCACATCAGAGACTTGAATTTTATCCTGGAGTCAAAAGGCAAGTGTTGAAGGGTTTTGAGTAGACAGGGTGGCAAGGGCATATTTGCATTTATGAAAACAGATTTTGGCAGCCCTTCACTTGGTACATTTGAGGGCAATATGACTAGAAACTCATTAGGAGGCTCTTTCAGAAATAAATTAGGTCAGAAATATAACGTAGGACTTTAACATTATGCACATAAATATGTATATGTAAAGCACCTATGTATTTACAATAAGTATTATATATATGTTAAGCAGAGACTTAAAAAACTACAATATTTAATGCTTTCTCCCATTTTACATATGTACTATGCATATATGTAGTGTTTTCAAAATAGAGGCATATCTGAGTGCCTTGGGAAATTGGATTAGGGCATGTAGATGAGCTCAAGAATGGCTTCAGGGATAAGCATATGAATTTTGAGGATGCTGCAGAGATATTTCTAACATATTTAGTCATTCTGTCATCCACTTTAAAATCACTCATGCACGGGCATTTGCAGTATGCGTGGTTGAAAATTGCTTTGTTGATAATATCACAGCATTTTATATTAAAAGTCTACCTTGCTGTTACTGACATCTTGGAATATGATATGTTTTTATTAGGATGACAAATAATGGTTTGCTTTTCTTCTATTAGAGAAAATGAATTGAAACCTTCAGGACAATATTTGCGTGAGCTCTGTTCACAAGTTTCTCTGAAGTGAATTCATCAATTAAATGATTAATAATTTCAGTTGCTAGTCATCCAAGAAACATCATGCTTGACTACACTTTTAGTGCGATATAATCATTACTTATGACTAGGGCTTCCTCCTTCACCAAATAAAATTTATGATGTTTACTCAGGTGAACTCCAGCATGCAGGTTAAGTCACAGAATGTGCCAAGGTAAGTGAGAAAGTCAAGTATCTACTGTCTTCAATGTGTTTCTCTGGGAAATCTGATATTTCTTGAGGTATAACATTTCACATTTTGCTGCCTGGTACTTTTCTATATGTGATTGTATCATAGTAACTGAAAAAAAAATCAATATGATTGTTCAAGGATAACAAAGCAACATCACATATTCAGAATACATAGATATTAAGCACCTATCTCAGGAATGACTTAGTGGAAAGACATGATATTCTGATCTAGATTCAACTCTTAGTCCCACCACTTCTTGGAAATGTGACCAAGGGCAAGTACTTAGCCTCTAAGTGGTTTTCTCCTACAAATTGTGAGTAATAAAACCTACCTATTGGTGCTAGTGGTAAAGAAGCCGCCTGCTAATGCAGGAGATGCAAGAGATGTGGGTTCGATCCCTGTGTCGGGAAGATCCCCTGGAGGAGGGCATGGCAACCCATTCCAGTATTCTTGCCTGGGAAATCTCATGGACAGAGGAGCCTGGTGGGCTACAGTCCATGGGTCTCAAAGAGTTGGACACGACTGAGCAACAGCATGCACAGAGTTATTTTGAAAACTGGATGTGGCAAAGTATTTAAAGTGCCCAGATTGGTAAATAGTAGGCATTCTATAAATATTGTTTTCTTTTTATTCTTTGTTGTCACTTTCTGATAATTGATCATTTTCTCCCTTTACCATTGTCTGCTCTTTTTCAGTACTTTTGCCATCTTTTTTTTGCTAATTGTTGGAGTACTATAGAAGTGTGACCTGCAACACTCTTTTTTTTGTAACTATAGTGCCAGGTGGCATCATTCATTTTCAAGAACATTTCTCAGTGTGCTTATGACTCCCAAATCTTTACCCAGGCCACAGCTTCCTCCAGTAACTCTGGATTTGTGTATCCAATTGCATACTTGAAATTACTACTTAGATGCTTCATGGACATATTGTTTATCAAATAAATGTCCATTATGTTATTATTACTATAAATAGTATTACTGTAATTGTAAGTGCTGATGATATATCAGCAGGAAAAACAGATGGAATTCTCTCTCCATATGCTTATACTCTACAAATGATAAGCTTATAATAAATCAAAATGAATAATATATAGTATGATAGCAATAGGTGCTTTGGATAAAAATAAAGCAGGTTAAATAGATATTCATTACTGCATAACAAACTATCCCCAAATTTAGTAGCTTAAAGCAATTCATATTTATTTTCTCCCATTTTTGTGAGTTAGGAATATAGGCATTGCTTAGCTGGGTAGTTTCAGCTCAGGGTCTGTCATGAAATTTCAGTTGAGATATTGACCAGCGGTGTTATTTGTGTCTGGAGGATTTGCTTCCAAGGTGGCTCATTCATGTGGCTGTTGGTAGGAGATTTAAGTTCCTCACCACATGAACCTCTCCTTGGGAATTTTTGCATGACCTCATAACAGGGAGATTGTCTTCTCTCAAAACAAGTGATCTGAGAGAATGAAAGCACAATTCTTTGCCTGGCCTCTCAGATTTATAGTTAATCTGACATCTTCACTTTAGCTTCATTCCTAAAAGCTGTCTTTTAGGTGATTTCTGCCTCCAGGTGATACAGCCTACATCTGTACCAGTCTATTCTATCCTAGCCCTGCATTCTAGAACTCCAGCTTAGATTTTTTGAACAATCAGATCATTTGTTTTAAAGTGTTCATTTTGTTATTATTACAGTAAATATTATTACTGCAACTGTAAATGCTGATGATGTATCAGTAGGAAAAACAGATGGAAAACTCTCTCCATATGCTTATACTCTACAAATGATGTTTACAATAATCAAAATAAATAGTATATAGTATGATAGCAATAAGTGCTTTGGATAAAAATAAAGCAGGTTAAATAGTTAAATAATACCATTTTCAATGTTAAATGATACACTTTAAAAAACCACACCACTGAAACAATAGAAAGTAATAAGCTGAAATAAGGTAATCATTGTGTAAGAAGTACTAGCTACACGTTTCTAAAGAAACAGATATACTAGGCTGGAACCAGTGGAGCTGCGGAGGGAATTTCATGAGTTCTGTGTATTTAATTATGAAGATTACTTCCTGGTCTTCCTTATTGCCCTGATGAAAGAGGACATGTCTTAAATGAAGAGAGATCCATTCAAAGAAGCTGTTAACAGGAATTCCAGGGGAGGGTCCACCCTAAGCATTGAAGTATGTTTTCTCTCCATGGTGTATATTGATTAATCACTGCTGCTGCTAAGTCGCTTCAGTCGTGTCCAACTCTGTGCGACCCCAGAGACGGCAGCCCACCAGGCTCCCCCGTCCCTGGGATTCTCCAGGCAAGAACACTGGAGTGGGTTGCCATTTCCTTCTCCAGTGTGTGAAAATGAAAAGTGAGAAAGGCTTAAAGTCAGTATCCAATTAAGGGATGGTATCACAAGAGGAATGAAAAGTGAAAGTGAAAGAAATTCATTGGTAAAGTATCTGTGAAAGCACTTCTAACCCTGAGAGAAAGCCTTAAAATAAAGCTGGGGGGAAGGATTATCTCTATCTGCAAAGGAATGAAGAAGCAATGAACACTGTGTAAAGAATAAAAGAAGGTCCATAAGAAATGAAAATTAAAACCTCTAAGATCTGGATCCTACCACAGTGTAATCAGAAATACTTCAATAAAATGACAATGCCTTGTGTTAGCAAGGATGTGCAGCAATGGGAATTCACATTCACTAGCGATAAGTGTGTAAATGGATTGAAGAGGGTTTAAACCTGCATAATGAAACTGAACATATTCATACTCTTTTACTCAGAAATTCACTCCTAGAGATTCTACACCAAGAATGTGGGGAAGCTTCTGATCACAGACATACATAGAAATGTTCAGAGCAGCACTCTTTATAATATCCAAATGTTCAGTTCAGTTTAGTCATGTTCAACTCTTTGTGATCCCATGGACTGCAGCGTGTTAGGCCACCCCATCCATCATCAACTGCCAGAGTTTACTCAAAATCATGTGCACTGAGTCAGTGATGCCATCCAACCATCTCATCCTCTTCTCCTCCTGCCTTCAATCTTTCCCGGCAGGGTCTTTTCAAATAAGTAGTTTTTCACATCAGGTGGCCAAAGTGTTGGAGTTTCAGCTTCAAAATCGGTCCTTCCAATGAGTATTCAGGAATGATCTCCTTTAGGATGGACTGGTTGGATATTGTAGCTGTCCAAGGGACTCTCAAAAGTCTTCTCCAACACCATGGTTCAAATTTTTCAGCGCTCAGCTTTCTTTACAGTCCAACTCTCACATCCATACATGACTACTGGAAAAACCATAGCTTTGACTATATGGACCTTTGTTGGCAAGTAATGTCTCTGCTTTTCAATATGCTGTCTAGTTTGGTCATAACTTTTTTTCCAAGGAGCAAACACTTTTAATTTCATGGCTACAGTCACCATCTGAAGTAATTTTGGAGCCCAAAAGAATGAAGTCTGTCACTGTTTCCATTGTTTCCCATCTATTTGCCATGAAGTGATGGGACTGCAGATGGTGACTACAGCCATGAAATTAAAAGACACTTACTCCTTGGAAGAAAAGTTATGACCAACCTAGATAGCATATTCAAAAGCAGAGACATTACTTGGCCAACAAAGGTCCGTCTAGTCAAGGCTATGGTTTTTCCAGTGGTAATGTATGGATGTGAGAGTTGTACTGTGAAGAAAGCTGAGCGCCGAAGAATTGATGCTTTTGAACTGTGGTGCTGGAGAAGACTGAGAGTCCCTTGGAGATCCAACAAGTCCATTCTGAAGATCAGCCCTGGGATTTCTTTGGAAGGAATGATGCTAAAGCTGAAACTCCAGTACTTTGGCCACCTCATGAGAAGACTTGACTCATTGGAAAAGACTCTGATGCTGGGAGGGATTGAGGGCAGGAGGAGAAGGGGATGACAGAGGATGAGATGGCTGGATGTCGATGGATGTGAGTCTGAGTGAACTCCGGGAGTTGGTGATGGACAGAGAGGCCTGGCGTGCTGTGATCCATGGGGTTGCAAAGAGTCGGACATGACTGAGCGACTGAACTGAACTGAACTGATGGGACTGGATGGCACAATCTTAGTTTTCTGAATGTTGAGCTTTAAGCCAACTTTTTCACTCTCCGCTTTCACTTTCATCAAGAGGCTCTTTAGTTCTTCTTCATTTTCTGCCATAAAGGTGGTGTTATGTGCATATCTGAGGTTATTGATATTTCTACCAGCAATCTTGATTCCAGCTTGTGCTTTGTCCAGCCCAGCGTTTCTCATGATGTACTCTGCATATAAGTTAAATAAGCAGGGTGATAATATACAACCTTGATGTACTCCTTTCCTGGTTTGGAACCAGTCTGCTATTCTATGTCCAGTTCTAACTGTTGCTTCTTGACCTGCATACAGATTTCTAAGGAGGCAGGTCAGATGACATGGTATTCCCATCACTTTCAGAATTTTCCACAGTTTATTGTAATCCACACAGTCAAAGGCATTGATGTAGCCAATAAGGCAGAAGTAGATGTTTTTCTGGAACTCTCTTGCTTTTTCAATGATCCAAGGGATGTTGGCAATTTGATCTCTGGTTCCTCTGCCTTTTCTAAAACCAGCTTGAACATCTGGAATTTCATGGTTCACATACTGGTGAAGTCTGGCTTGGATAATTTTGAGCATTACTTTGCTAGTATGTGACTGAGTGAGTGAGTGAAGTTGCTCAGTTGTGTCCGACTCTTTGCGACCCTGTGGATTGTAACCTACCAGGCTCCTCTGTCCATAGGATTTTCCAGGCAAGAATACTGGGGTGGGTTGCCATTTCCTTCTCCAGGGGATCTTCCTGACCCAGGGATGATGAGTGGAATTGTGTGGTAGTTTGAGCATTCTTTGGCATTGCTTTATTTGGGATTGAAATGAAAACTGACCTTTTCCAGTCCTGTGGCCACTGCTGAGTTTTCCAAATTTGCTGGCATATTGAGTGCAGCACTTTCACAGCATCATCTTTTAGGATTTGAAATAGCTCAGCTGGAATTCAATCACCTCCACTAGCTTTGTTCATAGTGATTCTTCCAAAGGCCCAGTTAACTTCGCATTTCAGGATATCTGGCTCTAGGTGAATGATCACAGAGTGATTATCTGGGTCATGAAGATGTTTTTTTGTACAGTTCTATGTATTCTTGCCACCTCTGCTTAAATATCTTCTGCTTCTATTAGGTCCATACCATTTCTGTCTTTTATTGTGCCCATCTTTGCATGAAATGTTCCCTTGGTATCTCTAACTTTCTTGAAGAGATCTCTAGTCTTTCCCATTCTGTTGTTTTTCTCTATTACTTTGCATTGATCACTGAAGAAGGCTTTCTTATCTCTCCTTGCTGTTCTTTGGAACTCTGCATTCAAATGGGTATGTCTTTCCTTTTCTCCTTTGCTTTTCACTTCTCTTCTTTTCATAGATATCTGTAATGCCCCCTAGACAACCATTTTGTCTTTTTGCATTTCTTTTTCTTGGGGATGGTCTTGATCCTTGCCTCCTATACAATGTCATAAACCACCTTCCATAGTTCTTCAGGCACTCTATCAGATCTAATCCCTTGAATCTATTTCCCACTTTCAGTGTATAATTGTAAGGGATTTGATTTAGGTCATACCTGAATAGTCTAGTGCTTTTCCCTACTTTCTTCCATTTAAGTCTGAATTTGGCAATCAGGAGTTAATGTTCTGAGCCACAGTAAGCTCCCAGTCTTGTGTTTGCTGACTGTATAAGGCTTATCCATCTTTGGCTGCAAAGAATACAATCAGGGTGATTTCAGTATTGACCATCTGGTGATGTCCATGTGTGGAGTCTTCTCTTGTGTTGTTGGAAGAGAGTGTTTGCTGTGTTCCCCATCCTGAACCTTCCTCCCTCCTACCTCCCTATACCCTCCTTCTGGGGGAACACAGGTATACCTGTGGTGGATTCATTTTGATATTTGGCAAAACTAATACAATATTGTAAAGTTTAAAAATAAAATTAAATTAAAAAAAAAAAAGAGAGTGTTTGCTATGACCAGTGCATTATCTTGGCAAATCTCTATTAGCCTTTGCTCTGCTTCATTCTGTACTCCAAGGCCAAATTTGCCTGTTACTCCAGGTGTTTCTTGACTTCATACTTTTTCATTCCAGTCCCCTATAACGAAAAGGACATGTTTTTTGGGTATTAGTTCTAAAAAGTCTTGTAGGTCTTCATATAACCATTCAACTTCAGCTTCTTCAGCATTATTGGTCAGCACATAGACTTGGATTACTGTGATATTGATGGTTTGCCTTGGAAATGAAGTGAGATCATTCTGTTGTTTTTGAGATTGGATCCAAGTACTGCATTTCATACTCTTTTGTTGACTATGATGGCTACTCCATTTCTTCTAAGGGATTCTTGCCCACAGTAGTAGATATAATGGTCATCTGAGTTAAATTCACCATTCCAGTCCATTTTAGTTAGCTGATTCCTAAAATGTCAATATTCACTCTTGCCATCTCCTATTTGACCACTTCCATTTTTCTTTGATTCATGGACATAACATTCCAGGTTCTTATGCAATATTGCTCTTTATAGCACTGGACTTTACTTCCATCACCAGTCACATCCACAAATGCGTTTTGTTTTTGCTTTGGTTCCATCTCTTCATTCTTTCTGGAGTTATTTCTCCACTGATCTCTAGTAGCATATTGGGCACCTACCGACCTGGGGGGTTCATAATTCTTTGTCCTATCTTTTTGCATTTTCATACTGTTCATGGGGATCTCAAGGCAAGAATACTAAAGTGGTTTGCCATGCCCTTCTCCAGTAGACCACATTTTGACAGAACTCTCCACCATGACCTGCCTGTCTTGGGTGTCCCTACATGGCATGGCTCATAGTTTCACTGAGTTAGACAAGGCTGTGGTCCATGTGATCAGATTGGTTAGTTTTCTGTGAGTGTGGCTTTTAGTCTACCTGCCCTCTGATGGAGAAGAATAAGTGGCTTATGGGAGCTTCCTGATGGAAGAGACTGACTGAGGGGGAAACTGGGTCTTGTTCTGATGGGTGGGGCCATTCTCAGTAAATCTTTAATATAATTTTCTGTTGATGCACAGGGCTGTGTTCCCTCCCTGTTATTTGACCTAAGGCCAAACTCTGGTGGAGGTAATGAAGATAATGGCGACCTCCTTCAAAAGGTCTCATGCACACACTGCTACACTGTGTCCCTAGCCCTGCAGAAGGCCACCACCGACCCACGCCTCCACCAGAGACTCCTAGACACTCATGGGCAAGTCTGGGTCAGTCTCTTGTGGGGTCACTGCTCCTTTATCCTGGGTCCTAGTGCACACATATCCAAATATCCAAATGTAAAATGGTGTATTAATCAGGGTTCTCCAGAGAAATAGAACCAATAGGGGATTACATACATATACGTATGTGTGTGTGTATGTTTGTATGAAATGACAACCCACTCTAGTATTCTTGTCTGGAGAACCCCATGGACAGAGGAACTTGGTGGCCCATAGTTCCTGGGGTCACCAAGAGTTGGACACAACTGAGTGATGGAACACACACACACACACACATATACATATACATACATACATATATATATATAATTTATCATAAGGAATTGGCTCACACACTTATGGAGCTTGGGATGTCCCACAAGTCTTCATAAGGTTCCATTCTCATTCAGTTCAGTTTAGTTGTTCAGTCATGTCCGACTCTTTGTGACCTCATGGACTGAAGCATGTTAGGCCTCCCTGTCCATCACCAACTACTGGAGTTTACTACAACTCATGTCCATTGAGTTGGTGATGCCATCCAACCATCTCATCCTCTGTCATCCCCTTCTCCTCCCACCTTCAATCTTTCCTAGCATCAGGGTTTTTTCCTGAGTCAGCTCTTCACATCAGGTGGTCAAAGTATTGGGGTTTCAGCTTCAGCATGAGTCCTTCCAACAAATATTCAAGACTGATTTCCTTTAGAGTGGACTGGTTGGATTTCCTTGCAGTCCAAGGGACTCTCAAGAGTCTTCTCCAATACCACAGTTCAAAAGCATCAATTCTTCAACTCTCAGCTTTCTCACATCCATACATGACTACTGGAAAAACCATAGCCTTAACTAGATGGACCTTTGTTGGCAAAGTAATGTCTCTGCTTTTTCATATGCTGTCTAGGTTGGTCATAACTTTCCTTCCAAGGAGTAAGCATCTTTTAATTTCATGGCTGCAATCACCATCTGCAGTGATTTTGGAGCCCAAAAGAATGAAGTCTGCCACTGTTTTCACACATCTATTTGCCTTGAAGTGAAGGGGCCAGAAAGCATTATCTTAGTTTTCTGAATGTTGAGCTTTAAACCAACTTTTTCACTCTCCTCTTTCACTTTCATCAAGAGGCAAGATCGTTAGTTCTTTACTTTCTGCCATAAGGGTGGTGTCATCTGCATATCTGAGGTTATTGATATTTTCTCCCGGCAATCATGATTCCAGCTTGTGCTTCATCCAGCCCAGCATTTCTCATGATGTACTCTGCATATAAGTTAAATAAGCAGGGTGACAGTATACAGCCTTGACATACTCCTTTTCCAATTTGGAACCAGTCTGTTGTTCCATGTCCAGTTCTAACTGTTGCTTCCTGACCTGCATACAGATTTCTCAAGAGGCAGGTCAGGTGGTCTTGTATTCCTGTCTCTTTCAGAATTTTCCAGTTTATTGTGATCCACACAGTCAAAGGCTTTGGCATAGTCAATAAAGCAGAAATAGATGTTTTTCTGGAACTCTCTTGCTTTTTCCATGATCTAGCGGGTGTTGGCAGTTTGATCTCTGGTTCCCCTGCCTATTCTAAAACCAGCTTGAACATCTGGAAGTTCACAGTTACCCTGGTGAATTTTTCAATGTCCAGGATGTGATCATCAGTTTTACAATCTTATAAACATGAATTTTAATTTTCAACACAGGTAGAGTCACAGTAATTAGATTAGTCAGACTGATGAATAAATCAGAATTTGAACATATTAATTTAAAAAGAAAAGAGACATTTTAAAGACAGTAGCATTCTTATACAAACATTTCTTGAATGTCTTCATTACGTCAGCAGGCAAATCAAAATCTGGAAGGCTTGGTAAGCACAGAAGCAGAACAAACCTGCCATCATCTCTCACTTTTGCTTCGTCATTAAATTTTCAATCTAGGCTCTTATATACTTACTCTTCCTTCTTCAATCATGGTGAATCCATGATGGACTTATTTAAAAAATGCAAAAGCATACTGTTTTTTTTTTTTCCTATGCAAGATTCTTCAAATGCAGGCAGAAAACCTAAACCCTTTACACTGCCTAAAAGTCTTTGCATATCTAGACTTCATTTCACCCTGAGAAAATTTAATCTGAGATACCTAAATTGGATATCAGTAGTTTAACTTATAAAAACACCATTATTGAAATTCCTTTCAGAAAAATATTTTTATTGTGACTCTGAAACTGTCTAGCTCATATTCCTACATTCCACATAGAAAAGATTGCTATTATAATTTATTTTTAATGACAGTGTTAAATTAATTAAACAAAGAGGCCATTGGACTAATGTGGCTCTAATGTCACGATGGCCTAAATAAGCAAGCCAAAATCTAGGTCTGTAAATAGCTCAAGATTATGAAATCAAGATGCTATGGAAACCAAGTCACAAGTAGCCAAATATTTGTGATTATAGCCAATCAAATAATTTCATTTCTTTGCTTCTGTACTGTGTACATCTCTACCCTCGCTCTTATGTTAATAGATGGAGCACTCCTAACTGCTTCTGGCTTTGCACTGCCAATCAGAATGACTATACACGCAATGATCTCTTAAATTTTTAATATGCCTCAGTTTATCTTTTAACAGCAGGTTTATTTTCAGCAAAATAACTTATTTTGAAAGTCAATTATTACCAAAGTAGGCACAATCTCTATGTTAATGATTTACTAGAGCAGCTAACCTATGCAACAGACATTTAAGGAGAGTCTGATTATCATACTTACAGGTTCATGCATTTAACATTTATTAAGCACCCTCTAAGTATCAAGGACTGTTTTAAGTGTGACACAAAAAACAATTGTAAAACATATAGATTTCCTGCTTTTTCATGGAGTTTAATTTCAGGTGAAGGGGGACCAAGCAAATAAACAAGAAAAATCTGATAGACCTCAAGATGCATGCAGAAAATTAAAAGAGAATCAGGGGAGACTGAATTATCATATTTTAAGGATTTGAAGAGAAAGCTTAGAGACTCTGATGGGCAAATAGGATCTGAAAGGAGGTTATCTAGTTAACATTTGATACATTTCCTGTGGTTTAGAGTAGAACTTAATAATTTATGTGTAAAAATGTTACTGGGAACATAGACTCCCTTTATCTAAATATTGACATATGACATTTGGAATATGACCTCTGATTCCATACTGCCTGCTAGGATCCCTTATGGAATCATTTGTGTATTGAAAGAAACTTGTAATGGGCACCATGCTAGTTCAGGTAAGCATGCACATTTTAAGGTACTTTAAATTCTTGAGAACTCTCAAGAATGCTTGAATGTGGTTCATAGGAACCAACTACTTGCTATTAAATACTTTAGTGGATTTGATCATTTTCTTAGCAAACAGGTTTGCAACTCTTAGCCAGCTGTTTCACTAGATAAACTATGAGGATTGTTAAAAAGCCTAAGAAGTATTCTGAAAGTGTAGTTAACTTGAAGGCAATCTCTTTTATGAAGATACATTAAAACTTCTACCTAATCTATTAAGAAACATCAGCCTACTTGGGTGTTGAAATAAAATGTTCAAAACAGATCATTTCAGTTTAATCTTTTTTGAAATCTGATTTGGGAAGGGTAAGGTGAGCCAGAAACCAATGTGGTGATTGCTTCATGGAAAAATGAAGTACGACAGCATATATTGACCATGAAAAACATTGTTGAACAGGTCCTCTCTCCAGGATTGATTTCCAGAAAATCTATTCACAATAATTTTATTTTACCTCCTACAGCAATTAGAAAAAGCAGCAGAATGAAAATATTCAACATTTGGATGAGGCAGGACTTTAAAAATTTAATCTGTGATTAAATTTATCTGAGTGGTTATATTTGGAAAGATGATAAAATAATAGGATCCTTAAAAATTCAGAAAGTTAGAAATATCAAATACTGGCAGTGTTTAGATATCTTAAAAGATGGCAACTGTTAAACTGGAGTTATTTTTAATGACTATGGAAAGAGAACTAGCTGTCAGACCAAAAAGCTTGTGCTTAATTTTTCTGTATACTTACTACCTCTATATCCTTAGTAAATTCTTTTCTCTCTCTCTATATTTTTTCTCTGTATATACATATTTGATAACTTTAGCTAATATATTTTGAAATTTACTATGTGACATCTTATTTCACCTTCATCAGTAATATGTCACTGATATAGATAGTAGCAATATTCATATTTTGAAAATTAGGAAGCTGATCATTATGGCTACTATAAATCTTCCCTTGTGTGTGTGTCTAAGTTGGATCTGATTCTTTGTGGCCCTACAGACTGCAGCCCACCAAGTTCCTCTGTTCTGTTCATGGGATTCTCCAGACAAGAATACTGGAGTGGATTGCCATTTCCTCCCCCAGGGGATCTTCCTGATGCAGGGATACAATCCGCATCTTTTATGTCTCCTGCACTGGCAGGTCTCACATTCTTTACCACTGCATCACCTGGGGAACCCAAATCTTTCCTTAGGTCAAACACTGATAAATGGAAGAGGCAGTATTTGAAATTAGGTCTGTCTGAGACCAAAACCTGAGTCTCCAACCCCTATGTACCAGAATCATAAGGTGACTACAACAGTAAATGGAATAATATATGGGACAGTGCCTAACACAATTGAAGCACTCAATATAAAAGAAGTTAGGAACGTTAGCATGAATCCTCAACTGAGAAGAAAAATGAATATGTGTTTCCTCTTAATCTGAAAAATCAGAATTTAAGTCCTTGTTCTGCTTTGCCAGCCAGAAGAAATTCAGTCTGATTCATGATTTGGGCTTAATTTTTCTAGTGTTAAAGTATCTGGGTTCTGTGCTGTGCCAAAGAACTGGAGCAGGCTCTTGTCTTCTTTTATGATTTGGTGCTTACTGGTTATTACTGAGAAATTCCTTATTCCTTCCAGCCTCATTGCTTCAGATCCGGTAGTTCTGAGGTAACTGAGGCAAAGAAATCTTTGTTGAGTCATGGAGGTGGGGTGGGGGTTCATTCATTTAATAAGTATCTTTTAGTATGAAGTACTATCTTAGATCAGTTCATGGGATTGCAAAAAGTCAGACATGACTGAGTGACTAACACTTTCACTTTTCACCATCTTAGATACTGAGAAAAAAGCAGCAACAAGACACATTTTCTGTTCTCCACTTCTCTTGGAACAATGATACACCCTGTGGAATCTTGCCACCTCTTAACAGGGTGCTACAGAGTGACACAGAGATTCCAGACAAGGATGAATTTACCATGAGGCTAAAGAAGCGTGGGCTGCAGGGACCCTCATCTTCATTGTTCCTTCTAATACTTTTAAGATGGGTGTCAAGAATGTGTACACAAGGTATTTTCTTTGTTTTGTTTTTTTCAAAGGTAAGATATTTTAACTGTCACAGTTAGATGGTTGCCTAACCTCCATGTATTTTTGTGATCTGGCCAAAAGAAAATGGACTTTACTATTAACATTGCTAGATGTGATAATATTATGATAGTTATATAAAAAGTATACTCATTTATTAAAGATGTGCATTGAATATGTAGGGACAAAAGGACAAAAAATATGGAATATTTCCTTCAAAAGGAAAAAAGTGGATACAGTGAAAATAAAAAATGTACTAATGTTTATAATCTCTAAAGCTGGATAATGGAAACATGAAGTTTAATTTTATTGTTTACTTTATTTTTGTGTATGTTTGTACATTTCTAAAATAAGGAGTTAAAATATGCCAGAGCCCAGACTAAATCTGGGTGTGATTTATCTTACATGTTTTTCACATAGCCTGGTAAGTCATTTAATGTGCAATTTCTACTTCATTTTCCCCTAGAAGTGTTTGAATTATATCTTGGTCTTGCCTTTGCTATTAATCTTATTGCGTTTTCAGGAGAAGCATATTTAATTCATAGCCTGAATCTGTGATTCTGCCCAAAATGTTTATCATAAACTCTCATCAAGTTTATCTCTGTCTTTTTACCTTGCATCTCGTTTATATAATTTATTCTCCATATTACTAATTTTTTTTCTGCAAGTCAATTCGACTACTTATTGCATCTCATTGAAGGTTGAAATTTTGTTCTTGAATTTGGGGTTCTTTGTATTAAAAATTTTTATTAATTTAATGAGTTCATTTTGCTTCTTAGCCTATACTTCTTTTGACTGTTACTTTATAGCTCTCTGTTCTTTCATGAGGCAACTTTTAAAATAAACCAATCACAGAACCTGTCTTTCTAGGTTAGAAACTGAAAGAGGTGTGGATGGAATTAATCTCTTTCCTTTTGCTGCACTGTCTCTTCAGAGGCTTCATAGGTGAATGAATGTGCTATGCATCTCCTGGAATAGGCAATGTTCTCCAAATACTTAATTTTCTTTTCCCTGAGTATGTGGAGACCTATACAAATCTCCTGTGATACAGCTCCATGGAATCTCAGTTTGGAAAATTTTGGCTAAATATTTTAAAAATTGTTTTATTTTCTGCCCATAATCAGAAGATTATGGAAGGCAGAAGGTAAATTCACGCCTTGGATACTGTATGTGTCTTTACCATTACTCAATTCAATAAAATATTACTTTATATCTGTAATGGAACAAGTCCTGTGCTGGCTCTAGGAATACAAAAAACCAATACTTCTTCTCAAGGCAACATTACTTCATGAAATCATAAACAAACACAGGTGATCTGGCAACAGAAAAAGGAAGGCAAATGTAACTCTTACTAATATAATAGCACTGAACTGAAGACTACAAAAAATCCATTAACAGAGAGAAGCTTTTTCCAGGAGTAGAAACTCAATTACTAAGTGGTTCCTTTTAAGAAATAAAAGCCAAGTGTTATCTTTATAAGTTAAGGGTTTTTTGGTTTGGGTATTTTGGGGAGGAAAGGGTTCAGTTCAGTTTAGTTCAGTTGCTCAGTCGTGTCTGACTCTTTGCGACCCCATGAATTGCAGCACACTAGGCCTCCCTGTCCATCACCAACTCCCGAAGTTCATTCAGACTCACGTCTATCGAGTCAGTGATGCCATCCAGCCATCTCATCCTCTGTCATCCTCTTCTCCTCTTGCCCCCAGTCCCTCCCAGCATCAGAGTCTTTTCCAATGAGTCAACTCTTCACATGAGGTGGCCAAAGTACTAGAGTTTCGGCTTTAGCATCATTCGTTCCAAAGAAATCCCAGGGCTGATCTCATTCAGAATGGGCTGGTTGGATCTCCTTGCAGTCCAAGGGACTCTCAAGAGTCTTTTCCAACACCACAGTGTAACCCTGAGCAAAAAGAAAACTCATTCTTTTTTGCCAAAATGTTTCAAAACATTTTAATGTGCATTAAAATAAATGGTTGTCTGAACTGAGAGAAAGGAAAAAAAAAGGTTATTCTGGTTCAATGCTAAACCTCTTTGAGATTTACTGAGAGAATGTTTAATATTAGAACAACTGTTTTGGTTCATTAAATCTTTTAAGAGGTTCTAAACTTTAATCAGTGAGAACTCAAGCTTCTAACTGAAAAAACAGGCTATTTTTAAGCAATGTGATAACTTTAAAATTTTATAGTTTTAAAGCTCATTTTCACACTTTTTTTTCATGGGTGCCCCAGAAGTTTTGGATTTTCCTAATGAGATAATGTTTATAAATAGAAGGCTATAAACTCTATAGGATATAAGGATTAATAGATATGAGTTTTAGAAGTCTAAATTTGGGTTGT
>NW_011494755.1:506437-519201 GCF_000754665.1 Bison bison bison | reverse complement strand
CCTTGGGGTTTTGAGATTATTGTTTTAAAGCTAATATTGGTTAAGAGCTTTATGGTTTAGTGTTTTTCTCTGTTCTATTTTGTAATCATTTTTTATGTCAGTATTGCCAACAAAGAAATGATATAACATATAACATTGTGTCAACATAATAACATGTCATGAGATGTTACATATTGACAAGGAAACGTTGAATGGTCTATAGAAAAATGGACAAAGGATATAAAGAAAAAGTGCATGAACAAGTCAAAAATAAAAAATGTCAATACATCTGTAAAAATCTGAAAAGCTGAACCTCAACAGTAACAACAGCAACAAGAAAACAGCATCTATTAAAATGGCAAGAACTAAAGAAAATATCAAACTGGCAAAATTATTTAAAAAACAACAGTCCTCTTTTTTGTAAGATTAAATATGAACTCCAGTACAATGCTACTGAATTTGCTAATTGGCACAGCCCTTCTGGAAAGGGCAGAGGTAAAATGTAGCCCCCGCAGTTCAAAACCATTTCTAATCTCTGATTCATTAGTATCACTTCTGGAATTCATCCTAGGAAAATCTATTCACTGTATTCAAGCATAATATCTTTATAAAACTCTTGTTATAGTTTGATTTTTTAAAATGCTCATTGTTCCCATGTTACAGAGGAGAATGCCAAAACCCAGAGATGCTGACTTGTTCAAAATCCCACAACTAGTCAGTGCCAGGCATAGACAGACTCTTTGGACGTCAACTTCATAATTATTGCTTGTGCTGACAATATTTGACCCCGTACTTTTTTGGAACCTTCTCCACAGTACGTTCAACAACAGATTCTGACTTTACAACATAATGTTTACTGAACATTTACTGGGTCTCTCTAACTTCTTCACATGTAGATTATCTCATTTTACTTTGGAGTTTGGAGTTCTGTTTTTACAACAAAGAAGCTGAGTAATTCTCCAAATGTCAAATAGCTAGCTGAGTTAACAAACCAACCTAAGCAATCTTGGTGGTGGTGGTGGTTGAGTTGCTAAGTTGTGTCTGACTCTTGCAATTCCATGGACTATAACCCTCCAGGCTCCTCTGTCCATGGAATTTTCCAGGCAATACTGGAGTGGGATGCCATTTCCTACTGCAGGGGATCTTCCCAACCCAGGGATTGAACCCTCATCTCTTGCATTGCAGGCAGATTCTTTACCACTGAGCCAGCCAGGAAGCCTTAAGCATCTTACTCTTCAGAATTCTCTCTTAACTATTATATTGAGTTGTCTCCCCAAGATAAAGCACCCGTAGATCCTGTCCTCAAAGAGCTCAAGTGCAGTCTCAGAAAGACAAATTTTTTACAGTCAGCAATACATGACAAAAATCCTGGAGGACACAGAGGAGAAAACTAACATAACTATGCTTTGGTCCCCATAGTGCTGATGCTGGGAGGGTAGGAGGTTTTTCAGTACTATCATCATTTGTAAAGAAAGAAAGTGAAAGTCACTCAGTCGTGTCCAACTCTTTGTGGCCCCATGGACTATATACAGTTCATGGAATTCTCCAGCAATATTGGAGTGGGTAGCCGTTCCCTTCTCCAGGGTATATTCCCAATCCAGGGATCAAACTAGGTCTCCCTCATTGCAGGTGGATTCTTTACCAGCAAGCCACTAGGGAAGTCCAACGTTTGTAAGACCAATTTATATTCGAATTTGCAACTTAAGATAATCACATTCACTGTCTGAGAAGACTCTAACAAGATACCTACATTTTTCCTTATTGATATAAAACTCTCTATATGTTTTAATCTCCTTGTTTAAAAGAAAGCAGACCCATAAATATTCATAGAAAAGTAGTAAAACAAAATGCATTAAAATGTCAACAGGATCTATCTACTGTCACCAAGAAAAAGATTGTTTTTTCTTTTCTTTATGTCCCTTTGCTTTTCTACTTAGACAAATGCTATATTAGTATATTTTATATAAATTCATTGTATTAATTTACATAATGAATATTAGTATCAAATATATAATTTGCTACTTCTTGGAGGTTATCTCATAGTCCAGCAAGTATTTAGCAAATACATGTTTAGAGGCAAAGGTCAGGGAGATGCTGGGATTTTCCAAATCCCAGTTTAGGTTACAACCTCATGAACTGGGTAATGTGGATGCTCTCATACTGGTCTTCCTGGGAGGATTTAATCAAAGCTAAACAGTTCAGGGGCAGGACTGGCCACAGAAACAGTACAGCAGCCATGGAGCTGAAGTGTTGGTTGCCAAACCAAATAAGAAAATGTATAGAACTGCATCTGAAAACATGTAATGGCTATATAAATTCAAGACATATTATCAAGCTTTAAAAGTATGAAGTGGAGTCTCATTAGAGAAACGGCCAAAGGAATACTGCTATCCAGAGCATTCCTGTCTTTGATCCTAGCCATGGTATAACCACTGTTAGCCAGGTAACCCAAAGGTAAATTTTGGGTGAAGTAATTTTCAGGCTCAAATACAAACAGCAAAGATCAATTGAAACTTCCTTATACTAAAGTGCTTAAGGGCATTACTCATTTATTTGAGCCTCCTCACATAGGTTTTTGTTGTCATCACTACAAATGTGGGATCAGAGGCTTAGGATACATAACTTGCTCAAGGTCACAGTTTTGTGAGTTGTCAAGCCAGGAAGGAAACCCAAGCAGAACTGGGCTCTTATTCATTACTGGCTGATCTTTTGCACTAAAGAAATAAAGGAATAAATATTTGAAATTTGATAATCATTTTTCCCATGTCTTTTATTACCACCCACCTAGCCCATAACAACTCCTCCAATACACTGAATAACATTTTTAAAACGCTAATTAATATATGTTCTGTGCTTAGTTGATCAGTTGTGTCTGATTCTTTGCAACCCCATGGACTGTAGCCTGCCAGACTCCCCTGCCCATTGGGGTTCTCCAGGCAAGAATACTGGAGTGGGTTGCCATGCCCTCCTCCAGGGGATCTAGGTATCATTTAAAGATTATGAGATAATTTGGTAAACACAACCAGAAGTCCTAGAAAAAGAGAATTAAGATTCTCTGGTGCAGATAAAAGAGATAAACTGTAGATAATACCTTCCTCTATCCCGTCTTTATTATTAATATATAATGTTTTTAATAACTATATGTGATTTTGTAGTTTTTTTCAAATATACCCCCAACTCAGTAATTCACAAGTTTTGCACCTCTCTGTTATTCTACTTAGAAAATTTGATAACTCTGTTTATTGAATCTAAATGTGTCTACTATTAGTTTAAAGAAAATAAGGCTACACTATTATCTTCATAGAGTGTTCCCTGCTTCTAGGAAGAGGGTTGAAGAGAACAAAGTGCATTTTCTAATTTTGATTTTTGTGCTAATTATTAACATGAATCTGAAATTAATGCATTAGGTCAAGAGGAGAGTCTTTAGCTCATCTCTGGCAAATATAAATACATAGAGCAGTGTAAAGGTAGGAGAATTTCCTAGAGATCACAGGAGTCCCTACAGGAGGTGTGCAAGTCTAGTTTTAAAAAATACTGGTAAAAAGTTAAAAAGGGCATGCAAAAAGAATATAATGAGACAGCATGGAATAGAGGAAATATGGAAGCAGTTGCCATTCAAATAGGTTAAAGTTTCATCTCTGTGTTGTACAAACTATGTTACCTTGGGAAGTTCAATTTAAAAAATTGCTATTCTAATCTAATTCTATTTTAAAAATTAAATGAGTGTATGCAGAATTCTTAAATGCAGTAGAACACAGTCGGTACCAAATATGTGAAAGTTTTCTTATCCACTCTTAGAGTACTAATTCATGGACAATTATATTTACTGTAAAGAGTTATCATGAGAATTACACGAGTTTCTATGGAGAGTTTCTCTGTACCAGTCAAACCCTTGGGTGAATCTCTTTGTTCTTGGTTAAGCTTTTGTAGAAACATTAATTCATTTATAAAATTCAGTTGCAGAATTTCCACATTTCCACATGGTATTCTACCTATCCACTCCAGTGAATTTTTCATTCTCTTTCCAACAAGCAAGCTCCGTTGTTATAATCTGATCTAAATAATAAATTTTTTATCTTGAAGGAAAAAATAATCCTTGTTCTAGAAAAATTTGGCCACAAGGGGGAAGTAGAAGAACTTGCTCAGGAAATCAAGCATGTTTCTCTTTGTTTAATTTCTCCTCCTTACTTTTCCCCTCACTTCCTCAGTTCTGTTTGGCATCTTGTACTTATCTTGCAGGCCTTCTGATTCTAAAAATACCCTTATAGGCTCTATACTTGGAAAGTTTATCGAATTCAACCATGTTTTGATATCAGAGTGATGTCTGCAGGATGAAGTAAGTGGTGCCTTGCTGACAATGTTGCCTTCAATGCCAGATCTATCCTCATGGATTGTAGAGCAATAATTGCTCACTGCCGCACTGCCCCAGTGTGGTTAATCACCGAGAAGGAATTAGCTGTGGACACAGTAAGATAGCTGTATAAGAGCGAGCACAACATCTACATGGGAAGAGGTCCTTTTCAGGATCTGCTCTCTCAAGGAAGTACTCATTTAGATTGCCTACTTTTAGTTTATAGAATTTCTCTGAAATCTACCTGTTTTGTTACTACTAGGGGCTGTTTAAGAAAGTGCATTATCTTTTGCCTTTGATTATAATTCAAGCTCTAGGCTACATAGATTTAATCAATTGTCTTTGAAGTTACTTATTTAATGAGTGAGTATTGTAGGCTATGTATGCCATACTTTTCTTCTAGTCATTGGTTACAACACTGAATAAGGCAAAGGCTCTGTTTCTGAAGAACCTGTAGTGCAATAGGTTTTCTTCTGCTAATATTTGAGCTGTAAGGATATCTTTATATTCTAAAAGCTTTTGGCTTTCACTTCGTGCAGAATTAAGTCCAAAACTCACAAAATGTCAGGCTCTATGGATTAGAGTCCTTGTTGGAAGATGACTCACTGAAAAGAAATAATTTACAAAGCTGTGTGTGGGGAAGGGTAAGGAGGAATTCACATTTGATGGTAAAGTATTAGCCTCTAGTCCTGAACTGGGAGAGAGATGCAGCTGAAGGGATGGTCACTTTGGTATTCAAATGGCTGGGATTCAGCCTGAAAAGTAGGGAATCAAGAAAACAAATGTTTCAATTTATCAACCACTCCTTCTGTCTCATAATCTCCATCTGCTGCATCCACTGGCAGAACGCAATATCAAGTCAGATGGTAAGTGAACTTGGAATGGTGGTCCCCAAGGTCTAGTCTCCTGGAACTCTGGTGAAGGTGGAGTGTGGATCAGGAAAGGAGCAAACAGAATCCAGCACAGAGGCCACTCCAAATTAACTCTGACTTAATTTGCCAGCTATTATCGTTCTATCCCTCTGTTTCTATATCTGTGTTCTTGGTCATTCAGTTGTGTCTGACTCTTTGTGACCCCATGGACTGTAGCCTACCAGGCTCATCTCTTCATGGGATTTTCCAGGGAAGAATACTGGAGTGGGTTGCCATGCCCTCCTCTAGGGAATCTTCCCAACCCAGAGATCAAACCCACGTCTCGATTCTTTTTTTTTTAAATTTCATTTTGTTTTTTAATTTTACAATATTGTATTGGTTTTGCCATATATCAACATGAATCCTCCACAGGTATACACAGGTCTCAATTCTTTACCATCTGAGTCACCAGGGAAGCCTCTACTTGCAGCTATTCTGATTCTTACAAGTGTAGATAATTCTGGATTTAAAATTCCCTTTCACAGCAAGAATTCAACATTAAGTGAATTAATATTTTTGGAGTGCATCCTATATGCCAGACACATTCTCAGCAATTGGAAATGATCTCTGTTCTGGAGCTTTCCTTTGAGTGACTGATGTCATTACAAAGAGGGTTACAGTACAGTGTATAATGAGAGAAACACACAAAGAATTCAGAAAAGTTCTCCAAATACAATAGTGGTTAAGCTTATGAAAGAAGACATAAGAAAAGAAGAATAGAAAAAGATACTCCAGACAGAAGTGAAAGTTTGAGCATGAACCCGAAAGAAGAGAGAACACAGCCTTTTGTGGAGCTGCAGACAGTTGGTACTGCAGGGCAGAGCTGAAGGTGAAAGAAGAAGTAGAGAGGTGAGCAGAGACAGAGCGCAAAGACCGTGGAAGTCACGTTTGGGAGTCAGGTTTTGGGTAATTAGGCTGAACTTTCAGTACACTCCACTTTCTGCAAAAATCCTGTCATAAAATGTTTGAGAGTTTTTCCTAAGAGAGAAGGCTGTTCGAAGGAAAACCAAAATTTCTCCAGTATATCCTGGTTCTGAAGCCCTTTGATCTGTGGTTGCTCCCTGTGTGGTTCCATTATTTTAGTCCACCAGGACTAAAATAACCAGGATTAAAAATTATCCAAATGCTGTCTTGGTGCTTCCTACCCTTAACCAGTGGGTCACCTTTAATTCAGCATTACTGCACTTTAATTCCTATGACAATAAAGGCCTTCTCAGTGTTTGTCACTGCCGAAGCTGGTAAGGATCAGAGCATCAGCTCGTGGCTCCATTCTAGGTAATCCCTGGCCCCTACTCACCTTCCCCTGCCCCAGAACTGAAAATCAAGACTGTCTACATAAAAGTTCAGGCTCTGACTTATGACTAGTTTTATGACATTCAATTTTTCTGGAGCTATTTTCTCATCTGTGAAATCTTGAAAATTCTAACTTTGTACTGAAAATACACCACAGGTTTTTAAGGATGAAGTGAGACAATTTTTTTTTAAATTTTATTTTATTTTTTAACTTTACAATTTTGTTTTTAAAGGGGGGTTGTAACATGTAAGCCCACTGCTGCTGAGGCTCCCAGGACCTGACTTTAGGGGTAGGTGTCTCTGATCCTGAGAGCAAGGTACAAAGAAGCCTTCTGGGTTGAGGTCCATGATGTTGGGAGGAGGTAGGGAGGCACTGATTCAGTGGTAGGGCAAAGCCCTTGAGTGCGGGCATTGAAGAAAAAACTAGTTGTTATTTTTCATAATGATTCTACCTTCTTAACAAACATTGTGACTCTGTTTTAAAACATTTTATCAGGCAAGACTGTCCTTGGGGAGGTAGGAAGCCAGGATGGTATCTGTCACTTGCAGGTTACAGGAGAATAGCACCTACATGGCTTGTGTTTCTGATGGACAGTGGACCAGTGCCTTGAAGTCCATGCTTCTGTTTCTGCAGAGGGAAGCTAAATAGGGTCACACCCTTTCCTGAGATTCTCAGAATAGCACAGATGGGCCAGTGGGATCCTTGCTTTTCTCTCTGGTGTCTAAACTCAAAGGGCAGCCGGCTAGGTTCAGTACCAGAATTCCACCCTGGAACAGCAAACAACTCAGTCTCTGGACCGATCTTAAATATGCTACACCTGATCCCAATCTCAGTCCAGGATGCCAGCATCTCAGGAGAATGTCTGATTACTTTTCCCAGTTGGAAGCAAGAGGATTGGTATAACCAATTCAGGGCTGGGATTGAAGCTTGGGAGGACAGCATATAAATGGGTATGCTAAGAGGGTGAAAACTGGGTCCCTCAGTGGATTAGGAAGCCATGGAGACATCGGCAAGTCAAGCAAGCACACCCGGGAAGAGGCCTGGGTGAAAGCCAGACCTAAATGCTGTTTCCGGAGAAGGCAATGGCACCCCACTCCAGTATTCTTGCCTGGAAAATCCCATGGATGGAGGAGCCTGGTAGGCTGCAGTCCATGGGGTAGCTAAGAGTTGGACACAACTGAGTGACTCCACTTTCACTTTTTCACTTTCATGCATTGGAGAAGGAAATGGCAACCCACTCCAGTGTTCTTGCCTGGAGAATCCCAGGGGCAGGAGAACCTGGTGGGTTGACGTCTATGGGGTCACACAGAGTTGGACACGACTGAAGCGACTTAGCAGCAGCAGCAGCAGCAGCAAATGCTGTTTCACTCACACATACTTCTTATAAGATCTCTGCAAACCGATGGCCAGGGAAGCTGCTGCTTCTCACATGAGTAGAGACAGGATCCATGCTTGAATCTTGGTCCTGCATGGGTGAGCAAGTAATCTGACTTCTTTAACACTCATTTTCTGACCTGTAAATATAATATTTCTGACTTAGCTCTCTGAAAAGGTTTTATGAACTTCAAATGACATTTATCTAACATTTTTATAGAATATATAATATGATAAAATATCTATAGTATTACATGTGGAATCTCTATGTAACAGATATGCACTTGCTAATTCTAAAAGATTTATTAGTTGAAAAGTTCTATAAAATTATAATCTAAACTTGTCTGGGTCACTTTTTCCATTTGAAAAAAAACACTGCATAATTAACAAAAATGTTTACTTGTATTATAATAATTTCATATACATGTGTTTGTGCTTCTTAGGCTTTTTTCCTTGTAATTGATATCTAGTCTCATAGCATTGTGGTCAGAGAAGATGCTTGATACAATATCAATTTTCTTAAATTTACTGAAATTTGTTTTGTGATCCAAGATGTGGTCTATCCTGGAGAATGTTCCATGTGCACTTGAGAAGAAGGTGTATTCTTCTGCATTTGGATGGATTGTCCTCAAGATATCAGTGAGATCCATTCTCATCTAATGTATCATTTAAGAATTATGTTTTATTAATTTTCTGTTTTGATGATCTGTCCATTGGTGTGAGTGGGGTGCTAAAGTCTCCTACTATTATTGTGTTACTGTCAATTTCTCCTTTTATGTCTGTTAGTGTTTGTTTTATGTATTGAGGTGCTTCTATGTTGGGTGCATAGATATTTAAAATTGTTATGCTTTCCTCTTGGATTGATCCCTTGATCATTAGATAGTGTCCTTTCTTATCTTTTGTAATCTTTATTTTGTCTATTTTGTCTGATATGAGGATTGCTACTCCAGCTTTCTTTCTCTTCCCATTTGCAAGGAATATATTTTTGCATCCTCTCACTTTCAGTCTAAATGTGACTTGAGGTCTGAAGTGGGTTTCTTGTAGACAGTATATATATGGCTCTTGTCTTTGTATCCATTTAGCCATTCCTTATTGCCAAATTCAGACTTAAATTGAAGAAAGTGGGGATCACCACTAGACCATTCAGGTATGATCTAAACCAAATCCCTAACAATTATACAGTGGAAGTGAGAAACAGATTTAGTGACTAGATCTGAGAGACAGAGTGCCTAATGAACTATGGATGGAGATTCATGACATGGTACAGGACAGGGATTGAGACCAACCCAAGTAAAAGAAATGTAAAAAAGCAAAATGGCTGTCTGAGGAGGTCTTACAAATAGCTGTGAAAAGAAAAGAAGTGAAAAGCAAAGGAGACAAGGAAAGATATACCTACTTGAATGCAGAGTTCCAAGGAATAGCAAGGAGAGATAAGAAAGCCTTCCTCAATGATAAGTGCAAAGAAATAGAGGAAAACAATAGAATGAGAAAGACTAGAGATCTATTCAAGAAAATTAGAGATGCCAAGGAAACATTTCATGCAAAGACGGGCTCAATAAAGGACATAAATAGTATGGATCTAACAGAAGCAGAAGATATTAAGAAGAGGTGGAAAGAATACACAGAAGAACTAGACAAAAAAGATCTTCATGACCCAGATAATCACAATGGTGTGACCACTCACCTAGAGTCAGACATCCTGGAATGTGAAGTCAAGTGGGCCTTAGGAAGCATCACTACAAACAAAGCTAGTGGAGGTGATGGAATTTCAGATGAGCTATTTCAAATCCTAAAAGATGATGCTGTGAAAGTGCTGCACTCAATATGCCAGCAAATTTGGAAAACTCAGCAGTGGCCACAGGACTGGAAAAGGTCAGTTTTCATTCTAATCCCAAAGAAAGGCAATGCCAAAGAATGCTCAGTCTGCCACACAATTGCACTCATCTCACATGCTAGCAAAATAATGCTCAAAATTCTGCAAGCTAGTCTTCAGCAATATGTGAACTGTGAACTTCCCAAGCTGGTTTTAGAAAAGGCAGAGGAACCAGAGATCAAATTGCCAATATCTGCTGGATCATTGAAAAAGCAAGAGAGTACCAGAAAAACATCTACTTCTGCTTTATTGACTATGGCAAAGCTTTTGACTGTGTGGATCACAATAAACTGTGGAAAATTCTGAAAGAGACAGGAATACCAGACCATCTGACTTGCCTCTTGAGAAATCTGTATGCAGGTCATGAAGCAACAGAACTGGACATGGAACAACAGACTGGTTCCAAATAGGAAAAGGAGTTCATCAAGGCGGTATACTGTCACCCTGTTTATTTAACTTATATGCAGAATACATCATGAGAAACGCTGGACTGGAAGAAGCACACTGGAATCAAGATTGTCAGGAGAAATATCAATAACCTCAGATATGCAGATGACACCACCCTTATGGCAGAAAATGAAGAAGAACTAAAAAACCTCTTGATGAAAGTGAAAGAGGAGAGTGAAAATGTTGGCTTAAAGCTCAACATTCAGAAAACTAACATCATGGCATCTGGTCCCATCACTTCAGGGGAAATAGATGGATAAACAGTAGAAACAGTGTCAGAATTTACTTTGGGGGTCTCCAAAATCACTGCAGATGGTGATTGCAGCCATGAAATCAAAAGATGCTTACTCCTTGGAAGGAAAGTTATGACCAACCTAGATAGCATATTCAAAAGCAGAGACATTACGTTGCCAACAAAGGTCCATCTAGTCAAGGCTATGGTTTTTCCAATGGTAATGTATGGATGTAAGAGTTGGACTGTGAAGAAAGCTGAGTGCTGCAGAATTGATGCTTTTGAACTGTGGTGTTGGAGAAGATGCTTGAGAGTCCCTTGGACTGCAAGAAGATCCAATGAGTCCATCCTAAAGGAGATCAGCCCTGGGTGTTCATTGGAAGGACTGATGCTAAAGCTGAAACTCCAGTACTTTGGCCACCTGATGAGAGGAGTTGACTCATTGGAAAAGACCCTGATGTTGGGAGGGATTGGGGGAAGGAGGAGAAGGGGACGACAGAGGATGAGATGGCTGGATGGCATCACTGACTCGATGGACGTGAGTCTGAGTGAACTCCGGGAGTTGGTGATGGACAGGGAGGCCTGGTGTGCTGCAATTCATGGGGTCGCAAAGTATGATGTTCTTCTAGTTACATGTTTGTAGTGTAGTTTTATAGTTGAAAGAGGAGTTATGTGGCAAATGGCCAAAGAGTCACCAAAGCCTGTGCATTCAATTACTCAAACGTCCCTTGGCACATTGGCTTAAAGAGGAAAATAGGCTTATACTGAAAATAAAAGAATCTGATAGAAATACCAGGTCCCTAGTGTTCCAAAACACATGCTTATTCAACTCCACAACAAGGGAAAGTGCTCAGAGTCATGTCAATGCTGAGCTCCCTCATTTTCTTAAGACTCCTATACACATCTAGATGTGTATAGTAAACACAAGTAAACACACAAAACACAACCAAAAAAAAAAGAAAACATCCCAAAACAAAACTAAACAAAACCTGTATGAATTTTTGATATTGTGATTTATAAGAAATCTATATTGGTTATTCAGATGACCAATATATATTTCTCACTGTTCTTAAAATCCTTGAAATTTCCTGTGATAAGAGCAATAAAGGTGTCTTTTGTTACGGTAATAAGGTGACTTCTGGAAAGCCTTTAGGTAACCTAAGGACAGGGGAAAAGGTCTGATTGCCAGGGGAACCAACACGTATTAGAGGGTTGGAACTTTTAGTCCTCTCCACCCCACCCCCAATTTCTGGGGAGGGAAGAGAGGCTGGAGGTCAAATTCAAGGGCCAAAGGCCAATGGCTTAATCAATTATGCCTATGTAAGGAACCCTCCACTAGTGGCTCAGATGGTAAAGCGTCTGCCTACAATGAGGGAGATCTAGGTTCGATCCCTGGGTTGGGAAGACCCCCCTGGAGAAGGAAATGGCAACCCACTCCAGTATTCTTGCCTGGAAAATCCCATGGACAGAGGAGCTTAGTTGGCTACTGTCCATGGGGTCGCAATGAATTGGACACGACTGAGGGACTTCACTATCACTAAAGAACCCTCCACAAAACTCCCAAGGAAAAGGGTTTGGAGGGCTTCTGGGTTGGTGAACACTTGGAGATTTGGGGAGAGTGGTACACTCAGAGAGAATATGGAAGCTCCGTGCCCTTTTTCTACCCACTGCTTGAAGCGTCTTTCATCTGACTGTTTCTGAATTATATCCTTTTGTAATAAACCAGCAATCTAGTGAGTAAATGGGTCTCCTGATCTCTGTGAGCCACTTGAGCAAATTAATTGAACCCAACAAGGGAGACTTGGGAATCTCTAATTTGTAGCCAGTTGGTCAGAAGTATAGGTAATATCCCGGACTTATAACTGACATGAAAAGCAAGGGAGGGAGGGCAATCTTGTAGGACCGAATCCTTAACCTGTGGAATGTGACACTATCTTTGGGTTGGTGTCAAAGAATTCATTTGACTGGGTGGGGGTGGGAAAGGAGAGGTTAACCTCATCCTTATGAATTAAAATTTGGATCTAGACACTTCTTTAATACAAATTACCTAATACCTTTTAAAGCATACACATAAACTAAACACTTTTGTGTCTTCGTTCATTAGCACCCTTCAGAGTTAAGTCTTCCTGTGATAACACTGACCACATGCTACTATTGCATGCGTGCTGTCAATTCAGTCCTGTCGGACTCTGCGACCCTGTGGATTGTAGCCTGCCAGGCTCCTCTGTCCATGCGATTCTCTAGGCAGGAATACTGGCGTGGGTTGCTATTTGCTTCTCCAGGGGATCTTCCGGACAGAGATC
>NW_011494755.1:487620-506337 GCF_000754665.1 Bison bison bison | reverse complement strand
CCACCTGGGAAGCCCATGGAGTATTGCATGCTGCTGCTCCTGCAAGTCGCTTCAGTCGTGTCCGACTCTGTGCGACCACATAGACAGCAGCCCACCGGGCTCCTCTGTCCACAGCATTCTCCAGGCAAGAATACTGGAGTGGGTTGCTGTTTCTTTCTCCGAAGTATTGCATACCTCTAGTATAATACCCACTCTCATGGAGTTATTAGTAGTAGTAATTATTATCAGTAGTAGTTACTATTCAGTGTTGACTGCTGCTATCATAGCACTAATTATTTGAGTGGGCCTTAAGGGGAACAGATGTATGAGAAAGGAACAAAAGTACTTAGATTTACATTAAAAATTGTTAAATTATTTATACCTGACGGTCTGTGTGTTTCCCTTATTTAGTGTGCAGAGGCCTTTAAGATGCTTACGATAAGAAGTGAGGGAACAACAGGGCTAGTTTTAGACTGTGTTGCTGACACCTGGTGTTCTGGGACAACTCTTGGCTCACAGAAAAATAAAAAATCATAAATAATCTTACATTCACCCAGGAAATTTCTACGTATAATTTAGAACTCATTTTTTACTAGAAAACTCACTCAAATTGTGGAAAATGTCTTTACAATAATGACTTCCCTAATAAGTACTATTCGATTGCTTAGTTTTCCAACCAGTAAAATAGCCAAATCATTGTGGTATAGTCTTTCAAGCAGTTATATAAATAAATAGGTTTACTTCAGTCTCTTAACAAATTGTCCTTATGTTTAAAACATATATTAAAAAATGTTGGCTGGTGAGATCTTTAAGAAAACTATTTGGTTTCCCCTTTTTGACTCAAATAGATTTGGCCATATCTTCAGCACAGCACTTTTCTAAATGTACTTCTAAATATGAGAAAATTTTTTTCCTAGATAGCTTTGAAACTGATCTTGAAGGCAGTATCAGACAATTTTTCATTTGCTTGTTTGATGGTTCTTTTTACTGTTTTGCTCCTAGTCAAGACAATTCTCTTTTTAACTCCAAGACTTCTGACGATTTGCCTTTAAAATTTGCATGCTTGGCTTTAAAATGTTGCTGAAAAAGAGTTTCATGCAGTAATTGTTGTTTCTTTTTTCACACAGCAGATACTGGAATTTTGTCTA
Organism: Bison bison bison; assembly: GCF_000754665.1. NCBI lineage: Eukaryota > Metazoa > Chordata > Mammalia > Artiodactyla > Bovidae > Bison > Bison bison. The sequence goes on along the minus strand of NW_011494755.1, from coordinate 505,210 downwards.
ATTTGCATCTGCCCAATAACAAAACCTATACTTTAAATAAACATCTCAGTATATCCTATGATTTTATGTTGATGATTGCTGCTTAGCACTGAGTCACTAATCCTGGCTGAGAAGTAATATTATCTTTGCTTTCAAGTTGTTTTTTTTTTTTTTTTGCTTCTTTGTTTGTGTGAAGCTTCAGGGAGTAGACAAAAAGGCCAAGTTTTCTAATAATCCAGAATAACTTCCTTCCATTCTACTTTCCATCTCTTTTCTAGATACCTTGCTAGTATACATGGGCTATGAGGAAGAACTGCCATCATCTCTAGAAGGAGGGTTCTGAGTCTAATAGAAGAGATCATCTTTTTCTAATAGACATGAGACCATGCGCTAACGGGCCGGCAATGTGAGCAAATTATGAAAACTCAAAAGAGGGAATCTCTTGTGGACTGAGGAAGGGGAAACAAAAGTCTTCAAAGAGGAGGAGACAATTTAAAGTGGTTTTGGAAAATTAGTTTCCCAGGTTAGAAAAAGGAGAAAAATAGAGTATCCCATCGAGAATAAATATTATCATCACAGTGAGAAGAAAGGGACTAGCTATTTGAGTGAAGACTGGTAGCCTAATGTGATGTGGTTAGAGCAGCAGGTTTCAATCTTGTGATCAGAATTACCTATTAGGTTGTTTGTGGGCTACATACCAGATCTACAGAATCATGTACCCCAGGGATACAGGGGTAAGACCTCAGTATGTGGGTTATTTACAGAGCCTCACAGTTATTTGTGTTTGCTGACAAGACTATGAATAACAGGACTGGAAGATCAAGTACCTTAAAGAATGTGAAGTACTATGCGGATGGCAGGTCAGGGCAGACTGGAAATTTTGAATGTCCAAGTATATATTTTGGCTGTATTCTTAATTGTCCCCTAAATTTGCCTGACCATAAGAATTCCAAGGATCCTGATAAAAAGTCAACTTTCTTGGCCCCAATCTAAACCTACAAAATAAGAACAGACAAGGGAAGAGGCCTGGTCATCTTCTTTCTCCCTTCCTTTCTTCTTTTCTGTTATAGACTGCATGTTTATGTCTCTCCCCCACCCATCAAATTTATATGTTGAAGCCTAATCCCCAGTGTGACATTTTCTGGAGATGGGGCCTTTTGGGAGATAGTACTCATGATGGGATTAGTGCCCTTCTAAGAAGAGAGAGCTTGCTTCTCTCACTGTTTGCCATGTAAGGACACAAGGAGAAGATGGCCACCTGAAAATCTAGTCCCTCCCTAGGAACCAAATCTGCCAGCACCTTGATATTGAACTCAGTCTTGGATCAGTCTCCAGAACTGTGAGAACAATTATTTGTCTTTTAAGCCAAGCAGTTTCTGGTAATTTCTTATAGCAATTTGTTATAGCACCCTGAGTAAAACTCTCCCTTCTTTCCTCCACTGTTTTTCTATATTTCCCTTACTTTCAAAAGAATTCAGGTGATTTTCATGAATATTCATGCTGGGAAATTCTTTTTCCCAGTCAGTTGGGAATCATTGAGACTTCATCAGAGTGAGATCTTTCATAAAGATCATCCTGGTAGAAATTAATTTCTTGAGGAAAGGAATGAGATTTATCTGGGGGAGATGAAATAAAGGCTTGCTGTATAATTTGGGGGCTAGGTGATTAGTGGGGACCTTGATTGGTTCACTTTTTAGCTTTTAGTGTGAAACTCTGTCCAACACATACCTGGTACTCAGAAATGTGTTAAAATAATGAAGGAGATGTACTATTTTAAAGGGTATTTTAATAGGTGAAATAATGAGGACTTGATGAAAAACTGAATCTAGAGTGGGGAAGAAGAAGCCCAGAGCATCATTTTGAAATTTCTAGCATAAAATGTTTGATGAGTGGTAACACCACACATTGAGACAGGATCAAGTGTTACTCCTTAGATTCAAACTTGAGAAAAAGATTGTTCCTTAAAAAGCAAAAAGTTATCAGCAAATGAGTTTGTTTAAACACTACAGCATCTCATATAATTCCTCTCCCCTTTTTATACTTCTATCAAATCATAGCCAAACCTCCAACACAAATCTCATACTTACACAAGTGATGCATACTGTCATGGAGTGATGAGTTATGCATTTACAGTCTGCACTTTAGACTGGTAAAGCCAATTTTCACACCTGTCAGATCCTCTCCCCTTTGCTTCACTTTCCTTCCTTATTCCATAGCTCTATAATAGCTTTCATACATTAAAACAAAAAGAGAGAAGGCATGACTGAATGGAATGATGGCTGTCTGATTTTGTTACAGTATCTGCTGCAAAATTCTGAGTGAATGGTATAACTTGGTGCTAGAATTTGAAACAGAAGGACAAAACTCTAATTGAATCTAATCTTCAAATAACCAGAGCAATAAAAGAGAAATAAGAGTGGAATTTCATAGTGGTTCAATTTGAGAACTCTTGTAGCTGCTCAGTTTGAGAACTCCGCATAACAATTACCTGTGTATTAACAGATTATAGGTGAGTCTTGATTTTTCACCTCAGTGAACATTTTTCTGGCAATAAAACAAGTAGTACTATCTTTCCTTATTATGGTAAAACTGCCACTGGGCTTCATTTAATAAAAATTAACTGTGAATAAATTACAGCATCAAATTATACACCATGACATGACTTGGTATGGAAAATCTAGGCAGCTGCAAGACTCCTTGAAGTTAATTCAAGCTGAGCTCAGTAGAAAAACCCTTAATTACTTCCTGGAACCCGTGGATCTATTCTCAGTTCCTAATGCCACTGGGATCACAGTTTAGATGAATTACCAGTAAATGCTCATGAAAGACAGCAGTGGGAATGCACTACAGAAATGGGGGTCAATTCTTTTTTTTTTTTATTCTTGGATTTGCCTCTCGGCTTTATTAGTAAGTGTGTCTCTACAAATTGGTTTGAGAAATCACAGCTGGATTTAGAAAAATCTACATATTGTCTTAGGAAGGAAACAGACTCATTGAGTTCTACCTCCCATGGAGAACAAATCCTTCGCTGTCATTTCTGACAGATAGTCAGCCTTTGCTTATAAATAGCTCTATGACCAGAGCTTATTACCTCCCAAAGCAGCTTATACTTACTGTAGGATAAAAATTTTAGAGACTGTAGTCAAAATCTATCTGATTTTTATAGTCTTTCTAGATCTAGTTCTGTGCATATGAACAGAATTTCCTAAATTTGTGTGATTAATATCACCTGGTACACTTGCTAAAACTGTAAATTACCTGACCTTTTCCACCAGAAAATTCTAAACCACAAAGTCTGAATTTGGTCTCAGGGATCTGCATTTTATTATACACATCAAATGACTTTTGCTCAGAGATCAGTTCGGGAAACACTTCTCTAACCACTTCTCAGACACAAAGAATCACCTGGGGATCCTGTTAAAACACAGAGTCTGGTTTAATGAATCTAGAATGAGACCTGAGATTCTGAATTTCTAAGGAGCTCCCAGGCGATGCCAGTACTGCTGGCAGGCGGACCATGCCCTGAGTCTCAAGACTCAAGAATAACGTCAAACCTTTCTTTTAGGATGATAGTTCTTAACACACTATTGAACAAAACAATTTATTCTTAGTTTCTGTTTCTCTAATCACCAAGCTAAAAACCTTTGATTGCTTCAGTAATTTCTCATACAGTGTAGATATGCTGTAGTCTCCACACCCTTTATTATATCCTTCATCATCTTGGTTATCTTCTCCTGGTTTTATCTAGTTTTGCTAATATCTATCATAAAATATAATGTACATAATCTAATACAATTCTAACATGCTTTGAAATTGGTACTGTTTTGTTTTTCTTATAAATTAATCCAATTTCCACCAAATTGTTAGGTCATACTAATTTTAAAATCTGCCAAAATCTTAAAATCTTTGCTTAAACTGCTTCTAAGGGTGGTCTTTAGAAGCTGATTTAATTTCATTTTGGTGGGTTTATACAGGATCTATGGGAAGACTCGCTGGAGGAGGGCATGGCAACCCACTCCAGTATTCTTGCCTGGAGAATCCCAAGAACAGAGGATCCTGGCGGGCTGCAGTCCACAGGGCTGCAAAGAGTCGGACGTGACGGAAGTGACTTCGCACACATACTGATTTCATATGTTATCTCTGTTAAGTTTTACATTTCTTTTATTCTTTGAGAAAATTTTCAGTGTTGATTATGTCACCTGCAATAGCAGCTATCCTTTCCAACTTTATTTCATTTCTCCTCATTCTTCATTAATGTCTTTTTTGGAATGCTGAAAAAAATACAGTATTTGCTAGCATGTTAATGGAGAGGACTAATGTAAAATGACAAGTTGTTGTCTTCTGCGGCTGCTGCTGCTAAGTCGCTTCAGTCGTGTCCGACCCTGTGCGACTCCATAGATGGCAGCCCACCAGGCTCCCCTTTCCCTGGGATTCTCCAGGCAAGAACACTGGAGTGGGCTGCCATTTCCTTCTCCAATGCATGAAAGTGAAAAGTGAAAGTGAAGTCACTCAGTCGTGTCCAACTCTTAGCAACCCCGTGGACTGCAGCCTACCAGGCTCGCTTTTAACATGGCTTTACTGGTATTTCAGCTTCCACAGTTCTTTGTTGTGTGGGATTGCTTTGCATATTGCAGTTCATTTACCATCCCTTGACTCTACTCTCTAAATGCAAACAGCAGTCCCTGTACATATTCCTGAGGCTTCCCCAATGGCTCAGTAGTAAACATCTGCCAGCAATACAAGAGACACAGGAGACATGGGTTTGATCCCCGAGTTTGAAAAATCCCCTGGAGGAGGAAATGGCAACTATTCTTACATGGAAAATACCACAGACAGAGGATCCTGGCAGGCTACAGTCTAAAGGGTTGGAAAGGGTTGGATGCTACAGTGTGACTAAGTATGTGTCTATTCCCAAATACTCCCAGAGTCCTAGCCCTCCATGAATGAAAACTGTCCAGCCTGTATTTTACTTCCTTTGCAGAGTATATCATAGGAGTCTTTACTCAATACTTTTCTGAAATCCAGACTCTTTGTGTAAAAAGATCATTCCTTGTGTAAAAACTAAGATCACTGCTCCCGCATAATTTAACTATTGAAACTAACAACTGAGACCACCCGTGTCAATATGATTGAATTGTTTGCTCAGGAAATTTTTAACCAGAAAGATAAACTTACAAATCAGTAAATAATTTCATATTTTGCTTGAATAAATCTTTACAGACCAAACTATCTGAGTGATAGTTTGGACAAACAGATATAGACCAAACTATATCTGAGTGAATAATTTGGACAACAGTTCATTAACCTAGACATACATCTTGCTTATTTGAGCAACAGTTTGATAATCTAGACTTGCTACAATCGCTGCTGTTGCAACAATTTTAAATGATATGTCAGAAACTTTTCCCAGCCCCAATTAATTTCCTTAAATTACTTTAGCTCAGACTCCAAAGGCCAAAACCTTTCCAAATTTCTCCTTTTTTAGACATTATTGAAACTATTAAGGTGGTGATCTCCCTTGCTTCAATAAGTTTAATGAGCTCTGTTGGGTTAACAGATTTCTTTGGTAGTCTTTGTAAGGGAGCTGATAGTGTTATTCACAAAGACTTTAAAATATCCTTAGTGGGCTTTGATTATCTTGATTTATGACTACTGAATAATTGCTCCAAGTTTGTTAATGACTGATTTGTACTTTTGCAGTTATTTAGGAGGAAAAGAAAAGAAATGGAAAAAGACAAAAGAAATATCAATGAAGACGATTAAAAGGAAATGATCAAGAAGAGGATTAGGTATACAGAGAAGAAAATGAAGACAAAAGAAACAAGAAAAGAAGATGGAAATCATTATAGGAAGTATGTAATGACAAAGAGGAATAAGGAAAAAGACAAAAATATGATTAATTACCTTTTTTCCTCCCTGTTTTTTTCATCATGGAAATAGGTTGTGACTTTTTGTTCTCAGGCAGCATTATTTCAGCTACAAATATAGACAAGAAGGAAGACAATGAGAATAATCAGGGTATTAGGGAATAAATACAAGGACATGATTGATGACATCACTCAAAGAAGGCTTCTTTTGCAGAGAAGGCATACTCCTCCTTTGCAGAGTTAGCTCTTCCCACCCAGTAATCTACTGAGCAGTGTTTGGGACTAGACCAGCTGGGGACCCCCAGAATGAGACACAAAATGAGCTATAATTAATATTTACTAGTTTATTCAACAATTAGTTGAGGCTAATTATTTTTGACTTTTCCTAGCCAATTTATGTAGTAGTTTTTGTTTCATTATTACTAATATATATCTATTTAGGTCCATACTACTCCAGGATTCTTGGGTTTCGCTGGTGGCTCAGATGGTAAAGAATGTGCCTGCAATGCAGGAGACCTGGGTTCCATCCCTGGGTTGGGAAGATCCCCCGGAGAAGGGAAAGGCTACCCATTCTAGTATTCTGGCCTGGAGAATTCCATAGACTGTATAGTCCATAGGGTCACAAAGGTCCATACTACAGGAAACTATCTACTATCTTTTTAGAAAATTGAGATATTTACCTCTTTTCTAGTTCTTTTCCCCTATAATAGAATATCTTAAAAATATTGCTAGTTATTTTAAAATAACCCTTTAAGTGTTTAAACTCTAAAAGTGTCATCTGCCTAATGATGCATAATTTGGATGCTTCTAATGAGTAAATTTATGCAGGTGAGGAGTGTGTGGCACAAAAGGTTTTGTTAAGAAGTCTAAATGGCATGAACAGATATAAACAATTCTGAAAAAAAATTATTCTGAAATAATTTTCTATAATGCAGAATAACATTTCACTTCTGGGCCTTTTATTTTTGTGGATACAGGACAGTCATTCGTTCATTCTTCACTGGCTCAAGTATACATGTTCTCATATTCTTCCTAAGCCATTGTATTATAAAGTACCCTATTCCTTCTTACAGAATTCAGGGTGAATTCTTGTTTACCTGTGGAGACCACTGTGGTTCTGTTCATTTAAAATCTTTTATTTGTTGAATCTGGAGCATATGATAGAAGCAAAGACATTAATCTCAGTGGAAAACCAGTTTGTTAACCTAAGCAAACTACTTCATAAGAAGTAGATGCCACAGCTTCCCCCACTGCAGAAACTCATGCTAAATGAGCCATTATAAAGCAACCAAGAGTGTCTTAAACTGTGAACCCTGGCTGCATTATTAACATGAGTTCTTCCAAGAACTGAAAGCCAGTAACTAGATGTATGTGAGCTGGAACCAGTTTATGTGGATTTGAGAATGCAGCTAAGACAGGATGCAGGCATAAAGTGAGGACGGAGTGCATGGCAGTGAATGTGAATCCAGTATCATAAACTCAGATCTAAGCAAAGTACACATCAGTTCCAAAAAATTCTGTTCTAAATGGGGCAGACATTTTGTATCACCTTATGAATTTGAGAACAACAGAGGGGACACTGGTGAGAAAGATGAGTGATGACCACAAGCTAAGGCCAGAGAATTAGTATTCCCAGCCTATCAGAGGGAGTTTAGTCTGTAGTCAGTCAGTCAGAGATACTGTACAACATTGGTGTAGGTCAAGAAGTTCAGCATGATGTTCTCACAGGCATCTGGGGTTTTGAACACTTCTAGAAACCCATCATCAGGCACTGATAACTGCTGGGAACTATTTCCAATTCCACTTTCTAAGAGTGTGTTAGTCGCTCAGTTGTATATGACATTTTTTGCAACTCCATGGACTGTAGTCCACCAGGCTCCTCTGTTCATGGTATTCTCCAGGCAAGAATACTTGAGTGGGTAGCCATTTCCTTCTCCACAGGATCTTCCTGACACAGGGATCAAATCCAGGTCTCCCACATTGCAAGCAGGTTCTTTACCATCTGAGCCACCAGGGACGGAAGCAAAATATTAATACAGTTTTGGATAGTGTATGTACTAGTTGGGGTTTAGCCTGATGGTGTGCATAGATCATTCCCAAATGGGGTTAAATAAGTCATAACTGATGTCAAGATATGTCAAGATATGCTGGTGATATGGTGATGTGGGGTAGAGGGTGGAGTACTTCCCTCTGTGGGTATTCTGGTGGAGAGGCCATCATTCTTTCCTCATAGTTTATATTTCTAGGTCATAAGAGGAACTGTTAGCTACAGTCAAATATCCTTTGTCATGACTGTCACTCTGCCATAAACCAGACTATAATCAGAGCCTTCTTTTATAGTGTTTAATTAAGTTATCCCATCAACTATGTGAACTACATATTATCAGTTTTTACAGATCAAAAAAACAATGAAGTACAGAGAGTTAAACACTTTTCCTTGTTTGACTCCAGCTTCTGTGCTCCTCTTCAACATTTCTTATTTTGGAGACATTCTTTTTATATCTCCCATATCACACAAAGCATCTGCATAAATTCACTTCAGAAATAACCCTTCATAACATAGAATAATGCATGGTAATTAGGCAAATTAAGAACAAACCAAGGTCCTATATTCTTACATAGTGATACCTGGAGGAAAGATAATTTCTGAGACTGTGTCCATAAACCTGGTCAATGAGAGTAGTATATATCACAGTAAAACCTGATAGCATGATGCTGTGGTATGATCCCATATAGATCACATATAAGTTATATGAAGTAATTTGTATTTTTATAAATGCTATCCTCCTAGATGAAACCACAGCAGCAATCATATTCTCTTACATCATTATAGCTGCTTATGCTGTTGTGTTTTTCATAACTCTGACTATATAGGTCTTAATCCAGCACTAACACTTAGAAGACCATAGCAATATCTCTTCTGTACTCTGTTTAGCGTCTAAACATTAAAGTTTTATGAATGACTGCAAATAGATATCTAGTGCCAAGGCTGGCCCCAGTTGCTATTGTTCAGCAGTGTTTGCTCTGCAACAGTTTTCTGAGCTCTGCAAGCACATCTTCCATCTGGCAGCTGGCTATGTTTTAAATTTTTCTCTGTAAAAGCCCTTAGGCAATGCCATTTCATAGATTTTGCTATTCAGGCCAAGTGAATAGCCTATCAGAATCTTCTGAAGCCCTAGTGATCAGTATTATTAATGAACTACAGAAAAATTATATGCATGTATTGGAATATTCCTCACTAATTAACAGAATCCTTGGAAAAACCCTTAAATGCAAAAGAGTCAGCTTGTTCAAAAAATTATTTTTTATTCTTCTCCTTGTTAATGGTGCATCGACATCCTTTGCCTTTCCCAGTTTTACAATTTAAGTGTCACTGGTTACCCTGCATCTCTAAACTCAGCTGTAATCTGAGGTAAAGCTGATCAAGTCAACCACCTCTACTTCACCTTTTATACAGTCCGGGAATTTATATTGGTTCTTACAGACTCAGTATGCAGTGTGCCATGGATGACATTCCAGTCCATCTGAGCTTTTAGCATTACAGTATTTCAAATTCCTGGTCTTACATACTACTGTGACTCATTTTCACAGAGGGACTCCTGCTTTGGATTTTCCATTTACATGAAAACAGGTCTGTTTCTTTTTAATATTTACACTTGCCTATCTTATTCCAGGTGACTTCCCCAGAAAAAGAGCCTTGTGTGCATATCTACTATTAGTTGATTCAAATAGCACTTTTTTTTTTTTTTGACAGATAGTGCTTTAAAAAGAACTGGTTTAGTTTACTAAGAATAACACAGACTTGGATGTCAAAACTTTGGCCTTTGACCCAGTTCTATGTCTAATTAACGATTTTGTTTTAAGCACCCACCAGTCTAACCCTAGACATCAGTTTCCACATCTGTAAAATGAGTAAAGGTGGGTCTTCGGAATCTGTTTGGAAGAAGCAGAAAAGTTTACTCAGATACTTAACACCCAAGAATGAAAAAAATACAGTCTTCCAACATCTGAGAAGATTGTTCTCCTTAACTCTTACACCCAGATTCATAAAGGAAAAGCAATGTGCAGTGTAAAAGAAAGAAATCATTTTTTGGACTTGAATTTAATCTCATGGTAGGTTGCCCTAAATTTTCCATAAATGAGACAATTCCTAAAATGTCCTCCAGTTCCAAGTAAGACAATAATTCACTTTAGTTAGGAAAACACAGTCAGTCAAATAATCAACTGATATAGTCTATGTTATTAACATTGATTTTATAATCAAGCTCATTTGCATGACATTAACAATAATTAATATGGAGCATCAAGTTTTTTACACAATTTTAGCTTCAAAGTTCATCTACTACAGCACACAAAATTCCTGCTGGAAGGTCAAGATAATCTACAATTAAACATCTCCCTAGATTAAATAAACAAAGTCTCTCTATCATATGGGAGACATGATTTAGAATCCAATATATTGGTAGCATTATAAATAGAGAGATAAACAAGTTATTGGTTTTGTAGGATAAAAAGAAAATTTTAAAAGTAGAAGTGTCACAATAAAATGATGCAAAAAAATTTTTTTTTCATTTTACAAAAATTCTTCCTAAAAGTCAAAAGAACTAGTATCAAAGGATTTGGAATAGAAGTTGAATCAATTTGGGTTCATCACATTCATATACTACACACATGAAATCTACAAAGAGTTATTTTAAAAACCTCATTTTATTTAAGTGTTAAATCTTCCCATGATTAAAGTGCTGTGGGTCTAATCCTTTTTAAAATATAAATTCTTATTGTGTAAAATGTGGGGAATATTAAAATGTATTAAAATAATATTCTAGTCTTAATGCATACTAATATTGGGGGATTTTTCTTTTATTATTTTGTGTGCATTTATTTTATTAATTTTGTAAAATTGATATTGAGCTTTCCAGGTGGGCACAGTGGTAAAGAACCTACCAGCCAATGCAGGAGGTACAATGATTCCTGAGTTGGAAAGATTCCCCTGGAGAAGGAAATGGCAATGTACTCCAGCATTCTTGCCTGAAAAATTCCATGGACAGAGGATGCTAGTGGGCTACAGTCCATAGAGTTACAAAGGGTCGGACACACACACAAAGCAAATATAAGAATGTATTTTTATGTCAAGCAGAGACATTACTTTGCTGACAAAGGTCCGTCTAGTCAAAGCTGTGGTTTTTCCAGTAGTCATGTATGGATGTGAGAGTTGGAAAAGAAAGAAAGCTGAGCGCTGAAGAATTGATGTTTTTGAACTATGGTATTGGAGAAGACTCTTGAGAGTCCCTTCGACAGCAAGGAGACCCAACAAATCAATCCTAAAGGAAATCAGTCCTAAATATTTATTGGAAGGACTGATGCTAAAGCTGGAGCTCCAATACTTTGGCTACCTGATGCAAAGAACTGACTCATTGGAAAAGACCCTGATGCTGGGAAAGATTGAAGGCGGGAGGAGAAGGGGACAACAGAGGATGAAATGGTTGGATGGCATCACCAACTCGATGGACATGATTTTGAGCAAGCTCTGGGAGTTGGTGATGGACAGGGAAGCCTGGCCTGCTGCAGTCTATGGGGTCGCAAAGAGTCGGGCACGAGTAAGCGACTGAACAGAACTAACTTTATTTAACCATATGTTATGAGAGTTTCCTATTGTATTAAATATTTCTCAAAAACTAAAAGGAAGATTGAATTATTTTATCATGTGGATATTTATTATCCACATTTTATCATGTGGATATACCAAAGTTCTTAAACATTTTCATAAAACAGATTTTGTTTCATCATACTATGTTAAGTAAGATAGATTTTTACTATATGAGAGATACTATTCCAACTTACATGTATTAATAGATTTAATTCTCTGAATAAACATATACGATTGGTGCTCTTTTCTTAATTTATTGATAAGGCAATTGAGTTGACAGGAAGTTAAATAAGAGCACCAACCTCACCTCTTAATAAATATGCTAGTATTTTGCTGAGGCTTCCTAGGTGACGCTAGTGGTAAAGAACCCTCCTGTGAATGCAAGAGACATAAGAGATTCAGGTTCTATCCCTGGGTTGGGAAGACCCCCTGGAGGAGGGCATGGCAACCCACTCCAGTGTTCCTACCTGGAGATTCCAATGGACAGAGGAGCCTGGCAGGCTATGGTGCATAGAATCACCAAGAGTCAGACCGGACTGAAGCGACTCAGCATGCATGTTTACATGCATACCTGCTAACAAATCCATTGATAGCATTTACTAGCAGAGGAGTCTTTATTATGGAATATTTTTAGTAGGATATACCCAACTGTCTAGAATTGTTTGTGGTAAATAAGCCTCTAGCTGTAGGGAATAGATAGTATACGCTATATACACCATTTAGATAGTATGAAATTAAGTGACTAAATGAGTACGAAATTACTAAAAGAGTTCCTTTCTTTGTAAGTGATATGTGCTATGCTGTGGCCAGTCACTCAGTTATGTCTGACTCTCTACAACCCTATGGAATGTAACCTGCCAGGCTCCTCTGTCCATGGGGAGTTGCCACGCAAGAATACTGGAGTGGATTGCCATGCCCTCCTCCAGGGAATCTTCCTGCCGCAGGGATTGAACACAGGTCTCCTACATTGCAGGTGGATTCTTTACTCTTTGAGTCACCATGAAAGGAAAAGCATACTGGAACTTCTCCAGGGAACTTCTCCAGGGGAACTTCCTGACTCAGGAAATGAACTGGAGTCTCCTGCATCACAGGTGGATTCTTTACCAGCTGAACTAAGGAAAGCCCCTGTGATATAAATATACACTATTTTCAGAGCCATAATGTGCCAAGAAAGGAGCTGAGGGACTTTATTGGTGGTATCAAAACTCTCCTTGATATCCTGTTCCTTGAAATTACTTCTATACTTGAGATTGTTATCTCCATATCAAGATATTTATTTACTTGATTCTGATTTAACAGTCCCATTCTTTGTGTAATACTAGATATTTTTTTAACACCTAAACTCTGGGAGTTGGTGATGGACAGGGGGGCCTGGCATGCTGCGATTCATGGGTCACAAAGAGTTAGACACAACTGAGTGACTGAATTGACTAACTGACTGATATATAGGGTATCATTTTCTACATTTTATAAGCAGAGTCATTTCTGTCTTCATTACAAACCATTTTTTCATAGATGTTTACATAGCACATAATTTTGGAACACAGAGTTAAAGTTTTCCTCCAAAGCAATGGATAGGCAAGCTTACTATTTAGCATAAAGTAGAAAACTAAGATCATGGCATCTGGTCCCATCACTTCATGGGAAATAGATGGGGAAACAGTGGAAGCAGTGTCAGACATTTTTTTGGGGGGGGGCTCCAAATTCACTGCAGATGGTGATTGCAGCCGTGAAATTAAAAGATGCTTACTCCTTGGAAGGAAAGTTATGACCAACCTAGATAACATATTCAAAAGCAGAGGCATTACTTTGCCAACAAAGGTCCATCTAGTCAAGGCTATGGTTTTTCCAGTGGTCATGTATGGATGTGAGAGTTGGACTGTGGAGAAGGCTGAGTGCCGAGGAATTGATGCTTTTGAACTGTGGTGCTGGAGAAGACTCTTGAAAGTCCCTTGGACTGCAAAGAGATCCAACCAGTCCATTCTAAAGGAGATCAGTCCTGTGTGTTCATTGGAAGGACTGATGCTGAAGCTGAAACTCCAATACTTTGGCCACCTCGTGTGAAGAGTTGACTCATTGGAAAAGACTCTGATGCTGGGAGGGATTGGGGGCAGGAGGAGAAGGGGACGACAGAGGATGAGATGGCTGGATGGCATCACTGACCTGATGGACGTGAATTTGAGTGAACTCCGGGAGTTGGTGATGGACAGGGAGGACTGGTGTGCTGCGATTCACAGGGTCGCAAAGAGTCGGACACGACTGAGTGACTGAACTGAACTGAACTGAACTGAATTAAGTTTGGGTTGTATTGCATTCCATCATGGAGAAGGGAATGGCAGTCCACTCCAATATTCCTGCCTGGAGAATCCCACAGACAGAGGAACATGGTGGGCTTCAATCCATGGGGTCACAAAGAGTCAGACACGACTGTGACTAACACACACACACACACGCACCACACACACATACATATATGCATGTATCACCTGGCACTCTTCATGTCCCTCTGTGGAGACTGGGGTTTGGGGCCCTACACTGGATGTGTTAGTCTTTCAGTCATGTCCAACTCTTTGTGACCCCATAGACTGTAGCCTGCCAGGCTCCTCTGTCCATGAAATTCTCCAGGCAAGAATACTGGAGTGGGTTGCTGCTCCCTTCTCCAGAGGATCTTCACAACGCAGGTATCGAGCCTAGATTTCCCACATTGCAGGCAGATTCTTTACAGTCTGAGCCACTAAGGAAGCCAAAGCAAATAAGGATACTATGGCTACAGGAATCTCTTATCTTCTGCGAACCTCCACAAACATTTTGTAGGCTGAAATTTTAGCTTGAAAGGAAGGTGGAATCTCAGGGCTTTCATCTTTCTCTATAGGGTCGAATTTTGCTTTGGAGAGGTGCTGTCTATTTTACAGTGTCACCAGTAATCGAGTGTTTATATAAACACCTTTGACAATATTGGCTATTATCATAAAATAAGTCAACTCACTCAATTTTGTTAATTGACCATTTAGAGAAAAGTATCTCTTTGAATTCATGCATTTTTATAATTACTAAAGAAGTATTACATGGTGTTATAATTGCCTTACTTGCTTACTCCCAAAATAGACTCTCAACATTTATAGTAGAAGGACAGTATCAAAAATATGCTTTATTTCTTATGGTCTAATTCACTGCTCAGCATCTATTAAGTAATCAAAAAATATTTAGTGTACTGAAGAAATAAAATATAGTGTTGCTTCAGGTGTAGTTATAACCTTTGCTGGCTCTTAATGTTTATTCTCTAGATTAATTAATTATTCTTTTGTTATTCAATTTTCTTGATGCTTAAACATTTTCCTCAAAAATGAGCTTTATTATTTTGGTCATTTCCTATTATCAATAACCTTCTCACTGTTTCAGTGACTTTTATTTGGCTTCCCTGATAGCTCAGTTGGTAAAGAACCGGCTGCAATGCAGGAGACCCAGCTTCCATTCCTGGGTCAGGAAGATGGCTGCTGGAGAAGGGATAGGCTACCTCCTCCAGTATTCTTGGACTTCCCTTGTGACTCAGCTGCTAAAGAATCCGCCTGCAATGCAGGAGACCTGGGTTTGATTCCTGGGTTGGGAAGATCCCCTGGAGAAGGGAAAGGCTGCCCACTCCAGTATTTTGGCCTAGAGAATACCATGGAATGTATAGTCCATAGGGTGACAAAGAAGCGGCCACAGCTGATCGACTTTCACTTTCACTTTCAAAGTAATCCTTGGTTTCTAACTCTCCAAAGAGAAAATGATTATTTATAAGGACTTTCACCCTGACAGCCCTGAAAAAGGAGTCATATTTTCTAGTCATCTGTTTCTTAAAGCCTTAAAACATTAGTCTTCAATTCAAAGACTCATCTTGTTAACTAGCATCTGTCTTTTTCATTAGCGTAGGCACTTTTTGTTTATCTGTTTGGGGCAATTACTTCCCTAATCTATTAAAGGATAACTTTCATTTGATTCTGTGCTTCTTTTCCTAATGGAGAGTTGAAAGCATATTTTCTGTAGGATTATGCTAGCAGTGATTTCTGAGATTTTCATTCACATATACCAGATTGGCTTGTGTCTACAAATTTCATCTCAAAAAATAAAAATTACAAATATACTGAGCAAATTTAAAATTATAAATCTATTTCCATGTAAATCTATATACATTTTAATACACATACATTAATATTATATGTTGGTACAAACTTTCCAGATAATAAATACCCATTTGAATCAAAAATCTTAAAATATGAAAAAGATAACTCTTCTCATTAATTATCCTAAGGGTAATATCTGATAGAGTTAAAGATAAGACTTTATTCACAAAGATGGTCATTGCAACATTATTACTAGAGACTAAAATATTAAAAAAAAAAAACATAAATGGCCAACATTAAGAAATCTAAGTACTTTAAAAGAATTACTTTAAAATTTCAGTGTTTAGAAGAATCTTAACATTAAGATGAAAATACACATGAAACATGTACACATGAAAATGTTTTAGTACACATGAAATTATTTTAGTACACATGAAAATATTTAGTGAAAACAGTTTTGAAAAAGCTACTTTGAAATACTAATCAATAATTATGTTTGGGAGAGAAAACTATTTCAATTAGTTTTTTATATAACAATATTATCTAAAACCTTTTTATTTGTAACATACAGATGATAACTGTAGCTTTCTGATATGGTTTTTGCCTCAAGAGGTAGAAAGATAATGGACAAAAATTGCTTAGAACAGTGACTTATGCCTAGTAAATGTGTCATTAGAAATAGCTATTGAGGTGAAAGCAATAATTTGGAACTTTACAATGGGATCAAAATTAAGTTGTTTAAAACATACTGCTGTAGATATAAGTTGTTATATATGAGCCTCATGGTAACCACAAAGCAAAACCTATACTATATAAACAAAAGAAAGGAGAAAGAAATATGGACATACAATTAAAAGACGTCATCCAGGGACAAAGGAACAGAGCAAAAGAAGAAAGTAATAGAGAAGAACTACTAACACAGCCCCCACCCCAAACTTAACAAAGCAGAAATAAATACATGCCTATCGATAATTAACTGTAAATGGACTACATTATACCACCAAACGCACATTGTACAAAAATGGATTAAAAAGTAAACAAGTATCTATATACTGCCGACTACTTTAGATGTAAGGAAACAAGCAGACAAACTACCTTATGATTCAGTAATTCCTCTTCTGGGTATTTATCCAAAGAAAACAAAAGCAGTAACTTGAAAATATATGTGCAACCCATGTTCATTGCAGCATTATTTACAGTAGCCAACTGCAGATGGTGATTACAGCCATGAAATTAAAAGATGCTTACTCCTTGGAAGGAAAGTTATGATCAACCTAGATAGCATATTCAAAAGCAGAGGCATTACTTTGCCAACAAAGGTCCGTCTAGTCAAGGCTATGGTTTTTCTAGTAGTCATGTATGGATGTGAGAGTTGGACTGTGAAGAAAGCTGAGCATCGCAGAATTGATGCGTTTGAACCGTGGTGTTGGAGAAGACTCTTGAGAGTCCCTTGGACTGCAAGGCGATCCAATTGGTCCATTCTAAAGGATATCAGTCCTGGGTGTTCTTTGGAGGGAATGATGCTGAAGCTGAAACTCCAGTATTTTGTCCACCTCATGCGAAGAGTTGACTCATTGGAAAAGACTCTGATGCTGGGAAGGATTGGGGGCAGGAGGAAAAGGGGATGACAGAGGATGAGATGGCTGGATGGCATCACTGACTGGATGGACGTGAGTGAGTGAACTCTGGGACTTGGTGATCAACAGGGAGACCTGGCATGCTGCAATTCATGGGGTCATAAAGAGTCGGACAAAACTGAGCAACTGAACTTGACTGAACTGACCTGAAGATATGGAAACAACCTATGTGTCTGTCAATGGACAATTGGGTAATGAAAATTAAGTATACATATATATATATATATATATAGTGAAATATTATTCAGCCATAACATAGTATGTAATCTTGCTATTTCTGACAACATGGATGAACCTAGAAGGCCTTATGCTAAATGAAATATGCCAGACTGAGAAAGACAAATATTCTATGATCTC
>NW_011494755.1:473325-487520 GCF_000754665.1 Bison bison bison | reverse complement strand
GTGAAATATATATCAGTTCAGTCACTCAGTCGTGTCTGACTCTTTGCAACCCCATGAGTTGCAGCACATCAGGCCTCCCTGTCCATCACCAACTCCAAGGGTTTACACAAACTCATGTCCATCGAGTCAGTGATGCCATCCAGCCATCACATCCTCTGTTATCCCCTTCTCCTCCTGCCCTCAATTCCTCCCAGCTTGAGTATTTTCCAATGAGTCAACTCTTCGCGTGAGGTGGCCAAAGTATTGGAGTTTCAGCTTCAGCATCAGTCCTTCCAATGAACACCCAGGACTGATCTCCTTCAGAATGGACTGGTTGGATCTCCTTGCAGTCCAAGGGACTCTCAAGAGTCTTCTCCAACACCACAGTTCAAAAGCATCATTCCTCTGCACTCAGCTGTCTGCACAGTCCAACTCTCACATCCATACATGACCATAGGAAAAACCATAGCTGGAACTTTTTTGGCAAAGTAATATCTCTGCTTTTTAATATGTTATCTAGGTTGGTCATAACTTTCCTTCCAAGGAGTAAGTATCTTTTAATTTCATGGCTTCAATCACCATCTGCAGTGATTTTGGAGCCCCAAAAAATAAAGTCTGTCACTGCTTCCACTGTTTCCCCATCTATTTCCCAGGAAGATAAGGGACCAGATGCCATGATCTTCATTCTCTGAATGTTGAGCTTTAAGCCAACCTTTTCATTCTCCTCTTTCACTTTCATCAAGAGGCTCTTTAGCTCCTCTTCACTTTCTGCCATAAGGGTGGTGTCATCTGCATATTTGAGGTTATTGATATTTCTCTTGGCAATCTTGATTCCAGCCTGTGCTTCTTCTAGCCAGAGTTTCTCATGATGTACTCTGCATATAAGTTAAATAAGCAGGGTGACAATATACAGCCTTGACGAACTTCTTTTCCTATTTGGAACCAGTCTGTTGTTCCATGTCCAGTTCTAATTGTTGCTTCCTGACCTGCATATAGGTTTCTCAAGAGGCAGGTCAGGTGGTCTGGTATCCCCATCTCTTAAAAGCAAAGGAGAAAAGGAAATATATAAGCATCTGAATGCAGAGTTCCAAAGAATAGCAAGGAGAGATAAGAAAGTCTTCCTCAGCTATTAATGCAAAGAAATAGAATAATACAACAGAACAGGAAAGACTAGAGATCTCTTCAAGAAACTTAGAGATACCAAGGGAACATTTCATGCAAAGATGGCCTCAATAAAGGACAGAAATGGTATGGACCTAACAGAAGCAGAAGATATTAAGAAGAGGTGGCAAGAATACACAGAAGAACTGTACAAAAAAGATCTTCATGACCCATATAATCATGATGGTGTGATCACTGACCTAGAGCCAGACATCCTGGAATGTGATGTCAAGGGGGCCTTAGAAAGCATCACTATGAACAAAGCTAGTGGAGGTGATGGAATTCCAGTTGAGCTAATCCTAGAAGATGATGCTTTTCATCTTTCAAATCCTGAAAGATGATGCTGTGAAAGTGCTGCACTCAATATGCCAGCAAATTTGGAAAACTCAGCAGTGGCCACAGGACTGGAAAAGGTCAGTTTTCATTCCAATCCCAAAGAAAGGTAATGCCAAAGAATGCTCAAAGTACTGCACAATTGCATTCATCTCACACGCTAGTAAAGTAATGCTCAAAATTCTCCAAGCCAGGCTTCAGCAATACGTGAGCCGTGAACTTCCTGATGTTCAAGCTGGTTTTAGAAAAGGCAGAGGAACCAGAGATCAAACTGCCAACATCCACTGAATCATCGAAAAAAGCAAAAGAGTTCCAGAAACACATGTATTTCGGCTTTATTTACTGTGTCAAAGCCTTTGACTGTGTGGATCACAATGAACTGTAGAATATATATAAATAAATAAATAACCAATCTTATAGATATGAAGAACTGATTGGTGGTTATGGGAGGCAGAAGGTAGGAAAATGGGTAAACTCTTATGTTTTTGTTTATTTTAAATAACTTGGAAAGAAAAGTAAAAAGAAATAACTCCTAGTATTAGATAGACTATTTCTTTAATTAAAAAAAAACATCTAACATTGCCTTAAAACCAGTGATGTGCTTGGGGCTCCACTCTCCCTCTCTGCCCACAGCATTGTATTCCAGTCAGAAACTTCTAAGTTAACTAGTTCAAAGTCATTCTATTTTTGAGAATAGAGTCAGAATTAAATGCAAGTCTCTCTAATTGCAAAGTCCATGTCCTTAACTTCTCTGGAATATTACCTCTGTAGGCATCATATGTGTAATTGGAAACAACAACATAGTTCAGTTCAGTTAAGTTGCTCAGTCATGTCTGACTGTTTGCGACCCCATGAATCACAGCACGCCAGGCCTCCCTGTCCATCACCAACTCCTGGATTTTACACAAACTCATGTCCATTAGGTCAGTGATGACATCCAACCATCTCATCCTCTGTTGTCCCCTCTCCTCCTGCCTTCTACCTTCCCCAACATCAGGGTCTTTTCAAATGAGTCAGCCCTTCACATCAGGTGGCCAAAGTATTGGAGTTTCAGCTTCAACATCAGTCTTTCCATTGAAGACCCAGGGCTGATCTCCTTCAGAATGGACTGGTTGGATCTCCTTGCAGTCCAAGGCACTCTCAAGAGTCTTCTCCAACACCACAGTTCAAAGGCATCAATTCTTTTGTGCTCAGCTTTCTTTATAGTCCAACTCTCACATCCATATATGACTACTGGAAAAACCATAGCCTTGACTAAATGGACCTTTGTTGACAAAGTAATGTCTCTGCTTTTTAATATGTTAATCTAGGTTGGTTATTACTTTCCTTCCAAGGACTGTCTTTTAATTACATGGCTACAATCACTATCTCCAGTGATTTTTGAGCCCCCCAAAATAATAAGTCAGCCACTGTTTCCACCATTTCCCCATCTATTTGCCATGAAGTGATGGGACCAGATGCCATGATCTTCGTTTTCTGAATGTTGAGCTTTAAACCAACATTTTCACTCTCCTCTTTCACTTTCATCAAGAGGCTCTGTAGTTCTTCCCTTTCTGCTATAAGGGTGGTGCCATCTGCATATCTGAGGTTATTGATATTTCTTCCGGCAATCTTGATTCCAGCTCGTGCTTCTTCCAGCCCAGCGTTTCTCATGATGTACTCTGCATATAAGTTAAATAAGCAGGGTGACAATATACAGCCTTGATGTACTCCTTTTCGTATTTGGAACCAGTCTGTTGTTCCATGTCCAGTTCTAACTGTTGCTTCCTGACCTTCATGCAGGTTTCTCATGAGGCAGGTCAGGTGGTCTGATATTCCCGTTTCTTTCAGAATTTTCCGGAGTTTTTTGTGATCCACACAGTCAAAGGCTTTGGCATAGTCAATAAAGCAGAAGTAGATGTTTTTCTGGACCTCTCTTGCTTTATTGATGATCCACTGGATATTGGCAATTTGATCTCTGGTTCCTCTGCATTTTCTAAAACCTTCTTGATCATCTGGAAGTTCACGGTTCACATATTGCTGAAGCCTTGCTTGGAGAATTTTGAGCATTACTTTACTAGCGTGTGAGATGAGTGCAATTGTGCAGTAGCTTGAGCATTCTTTGGCATTACCTTTCTTTGGGATTGCAATGAAAACTGATCTTTTCCAGTCCTGTGGTCACTGCTGAGTTTTCCAAATTTGCTGACAATTGAGTGCAGCACTTTCACAGCATCATCTTTTAGGATTTGAAATAGCTCAACTGGAATTCCATCACCTCCACTAGTTTTGTTCATACTGATGCTTCCTAAGGCCCATTTGATTTCACATTCCAGGATGTCTGGCTCTAGCTGAGTGATCATGCCATTGTGTTTATCTGGGTCATGAAGACCTTTTTTGTACAGTTCTTCTGTGTATTCTTGCCACCTCTTCTTAATATCATCTGTTTCTGTTAGGTCCATACCATTTCTGTCCTTTATTGAGCTCATCTTTGCAGGAAATTTTCCCTTCTACTGCTGCTAAGTCCCTTCTGTCATGTCCGACTCTGTGCAACCCCATAGACGGCAGCCCACCATGCTTCCCCGTCCCTGGAATTCTCCAGGCAAGAACACTGGAGTGGGTTGCCATTTCCTTCTCCAATGCATGAAAGTGAAAAGTGAAAGTGAAGTCGCTCAGTCATGTCCGACTCTTAGCGACCCCATGGACTGCAGCCTACTGGGCTCCTCCATCCATGGGATTTTCTAGGCAAAAGTACTGGAGTGGGGTGCCATTGACTTCTCCAAATTTTCCCTTGGTATCTCTAATTATTTTTTTTTAAGAGATCTCTAGTTTTTCCCATTCTCTTGTTTTCCTCTATTCCTTTGTATTGATTGCTGAGAAAGGCTTTCTTATTGCTCCTTGCTATTCTTTGGAAGTCTGCATTCAAATGGGTATATCTTTCCTTTTCTTCTTTGCTTTTTGCTTCTCTTCTTTTCACAGCTATTTGTAAGGCCTCCTCAGATAGCCATTTTGCCTTTTAGCATTTCTTTTTCTTAGGGGTGGTCTTGCTCCCTGTGTCCTCTATAATGTCATGAACCTCTGTCCATAGTTCATCAGGCACTCTGTCCATCAGATCCAGTACCTTAAATCTATTCCTCACTTCCACTGTATAATTGTAAGGGATTTGATTTAGGTCATATCTGAATGGTCTAGTGGTTTTCCTCATTTTCTTCAATGTAAGTCTGAATTTGTAAATCAGGAGTTCATGATCTGAGCCACAAGTCAGCTCCCAATCTTGTTTTTGCTGACTGTATAGAGCTTCTCCATCTTTGGCTGCAGAGAATATAATCAATCTGATTTTGGTGTTGGTCATCTGATGATGTCCATGTGTAGAGTCTTCTCTTGTGTTGTTGGAAGAGGGTGTTTTTTATGAGCAGTGTAACATAACTTCTTTTAAATAAAGGAAAAATATTTGGAATTGCTATGTGTACTACTTTTATGGTTCCAGTGGTACATATATCTCTGTTTATGTTTCCAAAAGTAAAATTCCTGAGGTCATTCCAATGTGTGCAATATTTTCCATCAATAATCCCAGGAGGATGAATGCCTGCTCTTTCTCTCCGAATCTTTATATTGTTAAATAGAGACCTTTCTATATATCAAGTAAAATTTTATAACCTATGATGATATGCACATAATAATTTTCTGATTATGTCATAACATATGAGACAAAATTTGAACTAAAAGAAGAGTAGATCTACATGGATAAGTAAAAAGTTTGATATTTGTTACATTGCCAAAGAAAACATGGTTTTATTTCTTTCAAGCACACTTATTTATTTGAAAAATATAAGTACTGAGAGAGTTGTGTTAATGTGAAAATAAAAATTTTTTAAAATATCATATCAATCATATTTATGAGAAGATGCTTCTAAGTAACTTTAAAGTTGTTACATTTCTTCAATACAATTTTATAAATTACTTTAAATAGAAATAGGTCTCATATTTTTAGATCTTGAAAATATGAAGTTAAAACATATAACCTTTGAAAGGACATATTGTCCTTTCATAAAGTCTCGTTTACTCTCAGTAACTCTGCTGCTGCTGCTGCTAAGTCGCTTCAGTCGTGTCCGACTCTGTGCGACCCCAGAGACTGCAGCCCACCAGGCTCCCCCGTCCCTGGGATTCTCCAGGCAAGAACACTGGAGTGGGTTGCCATTTCCTTCTCCAATGCATGAAAGTGAAAAGTGAAAGTGAAGTTGCTCAGTCGTGTCCGACTCCTAGCGACTCCATGGACTGCAGCCTACCAGGCTTCTCTGTCCATGGATTTTCCAGGCAAGAGTACTGGAGTGGGGTGCCATTGCCCTCTCCATCAGTAACTCTATTAGGTAGGTATTATTATGTCTATTTTCCATTAAGGAAGCTGGTGTTCAGTCAAGGAAATTGGTACATCCTTCTATGTTTGATTTTTAGAAAAAAATATTATTTAACATTGTATTTGTGAATTTATCCATGTTGAGATAGAGTTTAGGTATTTTCATCTTAAATGGTGTATCCTATTCTATTATATAAATCTACCACAATTTTTGTCTCCTGTCTGTGGATATGTTTCTGTGTTTTGTTATAGTAAATATCTCAATGCATGCCTTGTTGGTAAATATGAAGGGATTTCTCAAGGGAATATACCTACAATTGAAATCTCATTTAATATGTGCAGTTTCAACTTTACTAGGTAATGTCAAAGAGTTTTCCAAAGTGATTTATAATATAAAGATTTACTAGCAGTATATCAGAGTCTTCAGTGCATCAAAATTTCACTTCTTGGTATAGCAAACATTTTACCAGTGAAATGAGTATAATGATATTTTATGTCTACCCGACCAACCTAGATAGCATATTCAAAAGCAGAGACATTACTTTGCCAACAAAGGTTCATCTAGTCAAGGCTATGGTTTTTCCTGTGGTCATGTATGGATGTGAGAGTTGGACTGTGAAGAAGGCTGAGTGCCAAAGAATTGATGCTTTTGAACTGTGGTGTTGGAGAAGACTCTTGAAAGTCCCTTGGACTGCAAGGAGATCCAACCAGTCCATTCTAAAGGAGATCAGCCCTGGGAGTTCTTTGGAAGGAATGATGCTAAAGCTGAAACTCCAGTACTTTGGCTACCTCATGGAAAAGACTGACTCATTGGAAAAGACTCTGATGCTGGGAGGGATTGAGGGCAGGAGGAGAAGGGGACGACAGAGGATGAGATGGCTGGATGGCATCACTGACTCAATGGACGTGAGTCTGAGTGAATTCCGGGAGTTGGTGATGGACAGGGAGGCCTGGCATGCTGTGATTCATGGGGTCACAAAGAGTCGGACATGACTGAGCAACTGATCTGAACTGAATTGAAGTTTCACTCATAATATATATATACATGTTTACATTCTTGATCCCACTTTCTCTTTTTCAAATAACTTTATTGATTTTTTTCCTTTTGATATATTTTCTTACATGAGTTAATAAAATCTAACAAAAATTAGTTTATAAAACAAT
Organism: Bison bison bison; assembly: GCF_000754665.1. Lineage (NCBI taxonomy): Eukaryota > Metazoa > Chordata > Mammalia > Artiodactyla > Bovidae > Bison > Bison bison. Next base: position 480,553 of record NW_011494755.1, on the reverse strand, counting down.
AGAGATAACTAATTTATGTGGTTTCAAAAAGGATTAAATTTAAATATTGACCATAAAAAGAAAAGGAATGTGATGATTGGGTTATGGCTTTTAATATTCTCAAATATGTATTGGCCACAATTCTATCAGTAATAATAGTTGTAATTTTTGGCTCTTACTTTGAGATTTGCCTTTCTTACATTACTTCTGTTGTATTCATTTATGAATAGGAAGTTTTTGTTACTATAGTCAAATTTTAATTATTGTTTATACTTATTGATAATTATTATACTTATTTATAATTCTTCTCTATACTAGTCATAACATCTCTCCTATTTTTTTGTCATAAGTTTTAAAAATATTATCTTTGTACCTGGCATGAAGCAATAATTCTATTTCATTTTTCACATTGTAATTACTAAATTATAACAACACATTGAATATCACATATGTTTGCTACTGATTTGCAGTGCCAGCTATATTATACTCCATATTTTCAAATGTGCCTGAGTGTGTTTCTGGTCTCATCTTGTGGTCTATTTATTTTCCCTAGGCCTACTCAATAGTGCCTTACTCACTACAGTCTAATTAAAGTCTTGATACTTGCTAGCACAAATTCCACACATTGTTATTCTCCTTGAGGAAAGCCTTGGTGTTCTTGAATATAATTTTTAAGTTGTATTCTTGAGGTATTAGATACCTGCTTCTCTTGCATAGGCAGATGGATTCTTTACCATGGAGTCACCTGGGAAAGTCCAATATTTCTACCAATATTCATTAAATAGACTCACTGCTCTGAGTGCCTTCTTTATTAAAAAACATAGCCACATATATGTTAGACAGTCTCTGGACTCTTTTTTTTCTTCCTTACTAGCCTTTTGTATATATTTATCTTTATTGCTATCTTTTAGAGCAAGTTTTTCCATTTGATTTTTCTTTCTAAAGAGTGTTACCTTACAGTTTGTCAGAAGTGGACTGGGAAACTGGTAAGGATGTGAAGGAAACAGAACAGTAAAAAATATGGGGAAGGAGAGGTGCCTAGAGTATAGCTTTAGTGTGAAAACCTGTGGTAAAACTTTACATTAAAATTTATTCTTTGGAGATTTTCAGGACCCAGGGTAAAGAACAAAGTCACATGATGACTTTCTCGAGTCCTAGGTACTTTTGCAACCATAAATCTTTTTCTCTACTAAAAATTTTTAAAATTTATATTTTATGGCTGCAATAGTAGATGAATACAGTCTAGGCCAGATTTACTATTACATATTTATATAATTATATTAATGCTATTCTTCTGAGTTTAAAGTAAAATTATACTATTTTTGCAGAGTCCTAAAATTATCAAGGAGCCTTGGCATTGTGCCTACTGTGTCTTATGGGTGTTGGCATTGGCAAAGAAGCTGGTTTTTCATGCTCCTAGAGTCTTTGACACTGCTTAATGGCTGCCTAACTCTTATTCTATGGGCACTGGGATAAAGAATTGCAGTTGCTGAATATTGGTAGTGAAAGTGATCTTAAGGAACCAGGGTTTCACAAAAATAGAAAAAAAAAAAAAACAATCCTAAGAGTTTCTAACATTATTCACTAGTCATAGCTATTCTTGGATCTTTACATTTCCACATAAAATTAGAATCAACATGTTCAGTTCAGTTCAGTCACTCAGTCATGTCCATAGGTGTTTAATTGGAAATGTCTTAACTTTATAGACCAATCTGGAGAGGCGACATCTTTATTAAAATACTAAATCTCCTCTATCTCATTAAAATATTATCTATTTATACTTCACAAATAAAAAAAATCCTAAAATTTTTATGGAAACTCTAAATGCTGAATAGCCAAAGTACTCTTGAACAAAAATAGTAAAGCTTGAGATGTTACACTACCTGATTTCAAAATATACTACAAAGCAATTGTAATAAAAACAATATGGTTCTGGCATAAAAACAGACATACAGGACAATGGAACATACCAGTGATGCCAGAAATATTGATCCAAATTGACTTAAGAGCTGTATATATAGAACACTTCATCCAGAAGAGTAGAATACACTTTTTTTCAAGTGCCCATGATCCAGGATAGATCACATACATGTTAGGCTACATTAATTAGTTAATTAGACTGAATTTAAAATAAAGACTTGATTTAATATTAACTCTAAATGGCAATATTTTATCCAAGCTCCTTATTTTATTAAAAAATTTATATTTACTTGTATTAAAACCTTTATATGTGATTCATTAAGAACTGCCCAGTCTGTTGTTATCAATCCTTTTTATGCACTATGAACTAGACTAGTGATCAACTTGCTCTCACATTGGTCTCCATTACATAGCAGTAAATAGTTGTTATATGTGATAATTCATTATTTATCATTCAGTTCAGTTCAGTTGCTCAGTCGTGTCTGACTCTCTGTGAACTCATGGATTGCAGCACGCCAGGCTTCCTTGTCCATTACCAAATCCCGGAGTTTACTCAAACTCATGTCCATTGAGTCAGTGGTGCCATCCAACCATCTCATCTACGGTTGTCCCATTCTCCTACCACCTTCAATCTTTCCCAGCATCAGGGTCTTTTTAAATGAGTTAGTTCTTCACATCAGGTAGCCAAAGTATTGTAGTTTCAGCTTCAGCATCAGTCCTTCCAATGAATATGCAGGACTGATTTCCCTTAGGATGGACTGGTTGGATCTTCTTGCAATCCAAGGGACTTGCAAGAGTCTTCTCCAACACCACAGTTCAAAAACATCAGTTCTTTGGTGCTCAGCTTTATTTATAGTCCAACTCTTACATCCACATGACTATTGGAAAAACCATAGCTCTGACTAGATGGACTTTTGTTGGCAAAGTAATGTCTCTGCTTTTTAATACGCTACCTAGGTTGGTCATAACTTTTCTTCCAAGGAGCAAATATCTTTTAATTTCATGGCTGCAGTCACCATCTGCAGTGATTTTCAGCCCAAAAAGATAAAGTCTGTAACTGTTTCCATTGTTTCCCCATCTACTTACCATGATTTGATGGGACAAGTTAACTTAAAACACGAAATCAAAAAATGCTTACTCCTTGGGAAAAAAGTTAAGACCAACCTAGATGGCATATTAAAAAGCAGAGACATTACTTTGCCAATAAAGGTCCATCTAATAAAGGCTATGGTTTTCCCAGTAGTCTTGTATGGATGTGAGAGTTGGACCATAAAGAAAGTTGAGAATCAAAGAATTGATGCTTTTGAATTGTGGTGTGGTAGAAGATTATTGAGAGTCCTTTGGCAGGCAGTCAAACCAGTCTATCCTAAAGGAAATCAGTCCTGAGTATTCATTGGAAAGACTGTTTCTGAAGCTCCAATAGTTTGGCTACCTGATGCAAAAAACTGACTCACTGGAAAAGACAGTGATGCTGGGAAAAATTGAAGGCAGGAGGAGAAGCAGATGACAGAGGATGAGATGGTTGGATGGGATCACCAATTCAATGGACATGAGTTTGAGTAAACTCCGAGAGTTGGTGATGGACAGGGAGGCCTTGTGTGCTGCAGTCCAGGGGGTCTCAAAGAGTTGGACACAACTGAGTGACTGAACTGAACTGATGGGACCAGATGCCATGATCTTAGTTTTCTGAATGTTGAGTTTTAAGCCAATTTTTTCACTCTCTTCTTTCACTTTCATCAAGAGTGTCTTTAGTTCTTCTATGCTTTCTGCCATAAGGGTGGTGTCATCTGCATATCTGAGGTTACTGATATTTCTCCTGGCAATCTTGATTCCAGCTTGTGCTTCATTCAGCTCAGCATTTCTCATGATGTACTCTGCATATAAGTTAAATAAGCAGAGTGACAATATACAGCCTTGACATCCCCCTTTCCCAATTTGTTCCATGTCCAGTTCTAACTCTTGCTTTTTGACCTGCATATGGATTTCTCAGGAGGCAGTTCAGGTGGTCTGGTATTCCCAATTCTTGAATAATTTCCCACAGTTTGTTGTGATCTACACAGTCAAAGGCTTTGGTATAATCAACCAAGCAGAATAGATGTTTTTCTTGGAACTCTCTTGCTTTTTTGGTGATCCAGTGGAGGTTGGTGATTTGGTCTCTGGTTCCTCTGCCTTTTCTAAATCCAGCTTGAACATCTGGAAGTTCATGGTTCATGTATTGCTGAAGCCTTGCTTGGACAATTTTCAGCATTACTTTACTAGTATGTGAGATGAGTGCAATTGTGTAGTAGTTCAAGCATTCTTTGGCATTGCCTTTCTTTGGGATTTGAATGAAAACTGACCTTTTCCAGTCCTGTGGCCACTGCTGAGTTTTGGATTGAGTGCAGCACTTTCACAGCATCATCTTTCAGGATTTGAAATAGTTCAACTGGAATTCCATCATCTCCATTAGCTTTGTTCGTACTGATGCTTCTTCCTAAGGCCCACTCAACATTGCATTCCAGGATGTCTGGTTCTAGGTGAGTGATCATGCCATTGTGATTATCTGGGTCTTGAAGATTTTTTGTATAGTTCTTCTGTGTGTTCTTGCCACCTCTTCTTAATATCTTCTGCTTCTGTTAGGTCCATACCATTTCTGTCCTTTATTGTGCCCATCTTTGCATGAAAATTTCCCTTGGAATCTCTAATTTTCTTGAAGAGATCTCTAGTCTTTCCCAGTCTATGGTTTTCCTCTCTTTCTTTGCAATGATCACTGAGGAAGGCTTTTTTTTTATCTCTCACTGCTATTCTTTGGAACTCTGCATTGAAATGGGCATATCTTTCCTTTTCTCCTTTGCCTTTTGCTTCTCTTCTTTTCTCAGCTAATTGTAAGTCCTCCTCAGACAACCATTTTGCCTTTTTACATTTCTTTCTCTTGGGGATGGTCTTGATCCCTGCCTCCTGTACAATGTCACAAACCTCCATCCATAGTTCTTTAGGCACTCTAGCAGATCTAATCCCTTGAATATATTTCTCACTTCCACTGTATAATTGTAAGGAATTTGATTTAGATCATACCTGAATGGTCTAGTGGTTTTCCCTACTTTCTTTAAGTCTGAATCATTATTTATTCATTATTATATAACCTATAGCCAGTATATCCAGAGAAGGCAATGGCACCCCACTCCAGTACTCTTGCCTGGAAAATCCCATGGATGGAGGAGCCTGGTAGGTTGCAGTCCATGTGGTTGCTAGGAGTCGGACACGACTGAGCGACTTCACTTTCACTGGAGAAGGAAATGGCAACCCACTCCAGTATTCTTGCCTGGAATCTCCCAGGGATGGGGGATCCTGGTGGGCTGCTGTCTATGGGGTCACACAGAGTTGGACACGACTGAAACGACTTAGCAGCAGCAGCCAGTATATTAATATATTATTGGTTTTTAAATAAATTATACTTTCTCTTAATCTTAATAGTAGAAAACTGACTTTAAACACTAAAATTTTTTAACAATATAAAATTATTGTTTTGAGACTTCAGACATGTGTGGCCAGGGATATAAGAAACTTTAAACCCTATACTGGTTTTGTAACATCTATCAGAATCTCACCCTTGACAGATATACAGCCATTGTAACCATCTCAGTGTGCAGTGTGGCAAACTAGGAGAGACTTAGAAAGCAATGCTCACATATCATTTGTCAAATATTAAATCCCATAAACTTTTTTTCACTACAGAGGAGTGTTAGCTATTCAGTCACATCTGACTCTTTGTGACCCCTAAAGCCTGCCAGGCTTCTCTGTCTGTGGAATTCTTCAGGCAAGAATACTGGACTAGGTTGCCATTTCCTTCTCCAGGGGAACTTCCCAACCCAAGGATCAAAACCTGGTCTTCTGCATATTGTAACTTACATTAAATTTGTGGGTTAGCATGACCATTGTCATCAGCTGAACTCACACACATATGGGATTCAAATGTAAATGACTTATGAAAAATCACCAACTAAATTAGGTTAAAACTGGTATTGATAACCCATGTCTTCTAACTTCCCCCTTTCTGTAGGCAATTATTTATTTATTTGGCCACTTCAGAGAGTACAGTGATCTTAGTGTCCTGACCAGAGGTTGAACCCTTGCTCCCTACCATGGAAGCACAGAACACAAACCACTGGACAACCAGGGAATTCCACTATAGGCAACTACTTTATCTGATAATCATAGTGAATACATTCTGTCACAGGTTAACTTATAGGATGCTTTAACAAAAGAGACATGCTTGTATCTGTTTTAATGTGCTTAAAAGTAAAAGACTGTCACCAAAATATAAAAAGAACTCTTAAACTCAACAGTAAGAAAATGAACAACCCATTTTTAAGAATGGGAAAGCTTTCAATAGCTTTATACCTTTGATTATCTAGATAAACAGACCAATTCCTTTAAAGACAAAAGCAACTAAAACTCACACTAGAAGAGATAGACATTCTGAATAGACCTATATCTATGAACTAATCAAATCAATAACTGATGACTTTATAAAATAGAAAGCACTAGGTACGGTATGGATCTAACAGAAGCAGAAGATATTAAGAAGAGATGGCAAGAATACACAGAATAACTGTACAAAAAAGATCTTCATGACCGAAATAATCATGATGGTGTGATCACTCACCTAGAGCCAGACATCCTGGAGTGTGAAGTCAAGTGGGCCTTAGAAAGCATCACTACGAACAAAGCTAGTGGAGGTGATAGAATTCCAGTTGAGCTATTCCAAATCCTGAAAGATGATGCTGTGAAAGTGCTGCACTCAATATGCCAGCAGATTTGGAAAACTCAGCAGTGGCCACAGGACTGGAAAAGGTCAGTTTTCATTCCAGTCCCAAAGAAAGGCCATGCCAAAGAATGCTCAAACTACCACACAATTGCACTCATATCACACGCTAGTAAAGTAATGCTCAAAATTCTCCAAGCCAGACTTCAGCAATACGTGAACTGTGACCTTCCAGTTGTTCAAGCTGGTTTTAGAAAAGGCAGAGGAACCAGAGAAATGCTGAATCATAGAAAAAGCAAGGGAATTCCAAAAAACGTCGACTTCTGCTGCTTGGACTGCACTAAAGCCTTTGTGTGGATCACAACAAACTGCAGAAAATTCATAAAGAGATGGGACTATCAGACCATCTTACCTTCCTCCTGAGAAATCTGTATGCAGGTCAAGAAGCAACAGTTAGAACTGGACATGGAACAACAGACTGGTTTCAAATATGAAAAAGGAGTACGTCAAGGCTATATATTGTCACCCTGTTTATTTAACTTATATGCAGAGTACATTATGAGAAACGCTGGACTGGAAGAAACA